>NC_051861.1:79124351-79427998 GCF_015732765.1 Culex quinquefasciatus | reverse complement strand
TGCTCAAAGAGCTAGGCACTCAAACGATCGAGGTCAGGTTTGTTATGCACTGGTTTTGCGGTTCAGGTGAATGTAATCTGAAAATCGTATGCGTCGCCGATTTTCGCGGTCAGGACCCTGACATTTCAGCCAAGGAGCGCCGCTGACTGGTTACGGTGTTCGCTTGAAAGCGAATTTTTTTTTTTTTTTTGAATTAAATATACTTTATTGAATCTTTCTTATAATAATTACATTTGGTTTACATAATAAGTGGTCAGCTGTGGCTCTTCAGCTTTAGTTTGCTTTTCGTGATTTAAACACTGTTCATTTTCATAACTTTAAAAGTATATGATTTATCATTTTTGTAACACTAGGTACAATGAGGAAAAAAATGTTAAGAAAACATAACCTAACCTAAAACTAACTTAATCTTACCATAAACTAAACCAATCCTTGAATCAAGGGGTATTCAGATATAGCACATTTTTCCCTGAATTTCAAACATTTTTCTTGAATCTTCTGATCCAACATTTTTACTTCTGCTAATTCATGAACCTCACTTGATCTTGTCCAGCCAGGAACATTCAAAACCATTTTGAGTACCTTGTTTTGGACACGCTGGAGCTTCAATTTATGAGTTCTAGCGCAACACTCCCAAACAGGTACTGCATACTCAATAACGGGGTAAATTATTTGTTTGTAAACTGCTAGCTTATTTTTCAAAGATAGCTTTGATTTTCTGTTAATTAAAGGATACAAACACCTGATGAGAATGCTGCACTTGTTCAATATTTTATCTACATGCTGCCGAAACAATAGTTTCGAGTCAAGTATGAGACCTAAATAGACAACTTCCTTTGACCAGGGTATTGAAACATCATTCATTTTAATCAAAACATCATCCTTTGGGACAAATCTGGCCGATTTGGAAAGTGGAAAAATGATGGTTTGAGTTTTGGCTGCATTTATGCGAATTTTCCAGTCGCCAAAGTATTCGGAAAGAACGTCAAGACCCTTCTGAAGACGGCCAACTAAATATCTGGTTATTTTACCCTTATAAATAACGGCAGTGTCATCAGCAAAAAGTGACAACACACCATTACCAGGAAGAGTAGGCAAATCAGATGTAAAAATATTGTACAGAAGTGGGCCAAGAATACTTCCTTGGGGAACCCCAGCATCAATGTTGAATAATCCAGAAGCAATCCCATTCAGAAAAACCCTGAACGATCTCTCCGAAAGATAGTGCTGGATAATTTTGATAAGATACATTGGAAAACCGTATAAATACAGTTTATGTATCAAACCATCATGCCAAACATTGTCAAAAGCCTTCTCAACATCCAACAAAGCCATAGCAGTTGATTTAGACTCAAGCTTGTTCTGCTTGATGATTTTAGTTACTCTCGTAAGCTGATGAGCAGTATTATGTCCCTTTCGGAAGCCAAACTGCTCATTCAAAATTATATTATTATCGTTGGTAAAATCCAAAAGCCTTGAATAGATGACCTTCTCAAAGAGTTTGGACAGACTACTCAAAAGACTAATGGGACGATAACTTGTTGGCGATGTTGGATCTTTTGAGGCTTCAAAATTGGTATGACTTTGCCCAGTTTCCAATTGGTGGGGAAGTAACCAAGTTGCAAACATTTATTGAAAATATTGGCTAGATGTTGAAAGAACTGATCACTCTGTTTTTTCAACACTAGATTAAAATGTTATCAAAGCCTGGAGCTTTCATATTTTCATTTGTTTAACTGCAACTTTGACTTCCTCACCAGAAACATGGGAATCTGCAGGAAATTCAAAGGTAGAGTCATTGATTGTTGAAATACTATTGGCAACTGATGTTTCTTTACGGCTGGTCATGGAAGCGCCAAGATTATGTGAACTAACAAAATGAAGCCCAAGTGCATTTGCCTTTTCCTCGGATGTAATCAAAGGAGAATCCTCAACAATAAGAGGAGGAATAGGCTTTGGTTTGTTTTTAAGAACTTTTGAAAGTTTCCAAAATGGTTTTGAATAATTCCCAAGCTGGCTTACATGTTTTGAAAATTCTTGATTTCTGATATTGTCAAGTCGGTCTTGTATGATTTTGTTCAAATTGTTCACTGAAATCTTTTGTCATAGTCCCCAGTCCGTTGATATTGTCTCCTATAAACATTCCTAAGTCTAATCAAGTGTTTAGTATCTACGTCAATATCAGTTACCTTAAAATTAACAGGAACCTCCCGAACGTTGGCAGCCTCTGCTTGGTTGATAGCCTGCTGGATCACCTCCAGCGAACGATCAATATCGGCAGAAGTTTCCGGGTGTTGATCATAGTCGATGTTGCTGTCGACCACTTGCTGAAACTGCTGCCAGTCAACGTTGTGGTAATCTTTCCGGGTTGGTTGCCGCTGCGGAGTAACGGAAGCTCCAACCTCCACAACCACCGGATAGTGATCAGAACTCAACTCTTCAAACACCTCAGGATGAGCCACGTTCTCAGCCATATTGGTAATGAAGAAGTCGATGATTGAGTGATTCCCAGACCGAGCCACCCTCGTTGGACGATCCGGACTCACAACGTTGTAGTATCCGTTTTGCAGATCGTTGTGCAGAATCACTCCGTTCCGATTCCTCCTGCTGTTGCCCCAAACTTCATGCTTCGCGTTGAGGTCACCAGCGATGATGTACTTTGCGCTCCGCCGTGTCAGCTTCTGGATATCGCTCTTCAGTTTTGCTGCTGAACCATCTCTGGCATTCACCTGACGTGGGCAGTATGCAGCAATGAAGAGTACTGGGCCAACCGAAGTGGGAATTTCCACTCCAACGGCCTCGATGATGTCCAGCTTAAAGTGTGGCAGCCGGCGTGGCTTGAGATCACGATGAACAGCGACAAGCACACCTCCTCCTCCAGAGGTGGTCCTATCGAGCTGCGTCGCGATCTTGTAGTTTTGCAGATAAACTTTTTCACCGGGCTTCAGATGAGTTTCCGTGATGGCAGCTACGTCGATCTCCTTCTCGCGAAGAAAATCCACCAGCTCTAAATTCTTCCTCCTAATGGAGCAAGCGTTCCAATTCAGCAGCTTGAGGGACCTACGATCCATACTGGATGACGAACGAGGTCAGCACTTCAATCTGCTGGGTCTTGGTTTTGCATCCACGCAGTGCAGCGGACATCTGTTTGAAAATATTGAGGAGTTCGGTTGAGGTGTAAAGATCATTACCATTTTCCTCAACTGCTGGTTCTTGGGTTGGTCTTGGCTCCTGGCTGAAGCCCGGTGGTGGCGGTCTCGGCTCCTGGCTGGAACCCGGCCGTGGATGATTCATCTCAGCTCTCTTCCTGGGATCCAACGGCAACGGTGCCAAGTTCGGGACCTGGCGTCGCGGTTGAAGAGGTGGAAATTTTGCTCCACCAGGGCTGGAGGAGTTCTACGACGCTGAGGCTGATTCTTCGTCGATGCTTGCTGCCGAATTTTCACGAACTCAGCTCTCTTGGGGCACTTTCGGTCGGTTGACGAGTGCTCACCGTTGCAGTTGAGGCACTTCACCAGCGAATCTTGGATGCACTGGGATGTGATGTGCGCATCGGTACCACATTTGGCGCAACGACGCTTCAGGTGGCAGTTCTTACCTCCGTGCCCGAAACCCAGGCAGTTGAAGCATTGTGTGACGTCACGATGCACTGGTCGGTATCGCTCCCACGACACGATAATGTTGAAAACCGCTCGGATTGCCTTCAGCTCAGGAAGCGTCGTCGATCCCTTAGCCAAATGCAGCAGGTAGAGCTGGTCACGGTACTTGATGTCTTTGTTGCGTCGGCTCATTTTGTGCACGGCCAACACATCCAGTTTCAAAACTTTTAGCTCGGCAGCTAATTCCTCCACTGGCATGTCGTACAGACCTCTGACGACGATTTTGTACGGCTTATCCATGACGACATCATGGGTAAAGTACTCCGCCTCGTTTTCGGTCAAGTAATCCTTGACCAGTTGATAGTGCTGCCTGGATTGCACCAGCACCTTAAATCCGTCCTGACACAGACGAATGTTGCCTAGGACTTTCCCAGACTTGATGAGTTCAACCAGCCCCGCACGAAAGTCGATCGTTGCTGCTGATTGCCGCACATAAAAAGGAGGCAGTTTCTCCTTTCGCTGTTTCACTTCATTCTCCTTTGCTTCCGCTACCTGGTCCTCGTCAGGCAGTCCAGCAAACTTGTTGTTCTTCAAAAGCTGCTCCTCGTGCGACGAAGAGTTCTCCTCCTCCTCATCCATCGGTACAGTACCGTCGCTCTTTTTCGTCTTTTTGCTGTTCGATGTCACTTCCAAAAGCACCTTCCTTTTGGAAATCCCGGTTTTTGGCCATCAGTTGAGGCCTCAACCTTCCTTTTGGAAATTCCCACTTTTTTGCCTGCTTGAGCGGCAGGTAGGGCGATATTGCCGGCGTTTTGCGCCGGGACGCGACGAGTCATGCTGATTCAGACAACCTTCACCAACGAATGCTCGGAAAACAATGGTCCTGTGTTCGATTCCCATCTACTCCCAACGAGAAAGTATAGGAAACATAAATCTTGAAACTATGAACATGAACGAAAAATCAAAGTCGCTCGTGTCGGGGTTCGATCCCCCGTCCTTTGGATTGGTAAGCAAAAATGCTAACCACTAGGCCCTCACGACTTGGTGAGCTAAGATTGGAATTAGGAATACTGTTACTATCAACTATATACGCGCTGGATCCTTGTCCATTTTGACAAGGGTTCGGAAGTTCTAAATAACGTTTGAATCCGATTGATGCAAATGTTCTTCAGAGCGGGGCTTGTCGATAAAGCTGAAGTACCTCGCGCTCGGCTAGCCAGCGTAGAAATGGGTCACCGATGCTCGGCAGAGCTAACACCTTCCAAATGCCTATGCGAGTTATTTGCATGTATAGAATGTAGATCTAAAAATACATGGAAACAACTCAATTTGTAAGAAGCGACCGCGTGGTCCCGTTTGGTTGGTTGCACACACACACACAGGACCCCTGACATTTTCAGCTCTAATTAGGAAAGTTTTCATGCTGTATCTGATATACTTTCAGGCAGCCATGATTTGAGTTCGAAATCTGGAATCCGCAATGGCCACTTGCATTCTCACAACAAAACAGCATTTCCATTTTATGACTGAATTGACTATCCAATCAACTGCTCAATTTCGAACAAAATTAAGGGGGTCCAATATAGGACAACGAAAAACCTAACATTTCCGAAAGTGGACCCCTGTTTTTTTAACATACAAAAATGAAGAAAACTGCGTTTTAAGCAAAAGTTTTTCGTAAACATACAATAAATGCTTGTTGTAATCAAGAAGAACTTATAATTGATCAAATTTTTAGTTAATTGTACTTAACTGAAGCATCATATTAAAGTTTGAAATGATATTTCATAATAATTAATCAATAACAAACCCTTATCAGCAACTGTCAACAAATCTATTGTTTTGTTTTGGTCAACTTTTTTTATAGTTCTTATGTTTACAGTGGTTTTTGATACGTTTTTTAAATATATTTTTCGGAAATTAATGGGTTAAAAAGTCTGTTAAGTTTTTATGTTGTTTTAAGCCATATCTGTTAAAATTTTTATTTATTTGTTTACAACGAAAAGTTAGCAAACATCAAATATCGGTTAAATTTGATATAAAAACGACATGTTTTCCTACAGTGGACCCGGGTCCACAATTGGATTATGGACCCGGGTCCAATATAGGAAAAGGGGGTCCATAACTGGCAAAAAAACACATTGTTTTCAAATGGTCATTTTTCTGCACAAAAACAAATAGTTGATGAAACAAATAGTCAAAATTGTTTAAAAGACTTCAGATTTCATTGTGTTGTGCAAAGGATTATGAAATAGTGCTTAAAATAATGAATAATTGTGAAAAATGCTCGTCGATTCTACTAGGGGGTCCTTTAATGGTTAAAATACCCTAGTTTCTGAAAGATAGGTTCACAAAAGGTTTTGGCTCAAGTCCGAAATATTCCATATCATATTGTCATATTGAACTCAAACATTTTTTAATGAATTAGCTAAGGCCGATGCAAATATTTAAAAAAGTTTTTGTCCCTCGGCCCTGACCGAGGTCAAGGGGGGGGGGCAAAAAAATAAAAAAATATAAAAATTTAAATAACAAGCCATAGTCTTCACATTTAAATGAAAAAAGTGTTTTAAAATACATTTTACACTAGTTCAGTTGTTTTGCAATCTCTAGTTTTCAAAAAATCTAAGATCTGACAAAAACAAAAATTGTATCGAAAAAAAAGATTTTGCAACGGAAATTTTCAAAAAAAAAATAAGATTTTTTAATAAACCCAAACATGCTAAAAATGATTTTAAACGCAGAAGAATGTATTTTAATTTGATTTCAGCTGGTTGCACTTGAATTTTCATTGAAATTTTGAAGTTTATTGTAAAAATATTTTTTTTGCCCTCTGATTTTTCGGGCCAATTTGGAAGGGGGGGGGGGGTGACAAAAACTTTTAAAAATATTTGTGCCAGCCTAATATATATTTTGCATCTTTTGTGCATGATCCAAAAAAAATCTTTTCATTAGGTACCTATTTTTTTGTTTTTTTTTTTCAATATCAAGGCTCGAATGGGGTAAGTGAAATTTTTCAGGCTAGGATTTGTAGTTGGAACACCCAGATTAGCTGTTATAATAACACAAAATAATAACAGAGATTTGTTCGAAAAATAACCATTCTGTTATTAAACATTATTCCAAGAAAATCCGATTACAGAGAAAAAATGTTTGCGATAGCTAAATTTGGTATAGATGAACTATCTTTATTTTGCAACGGTTATTACCTGATTTGAATATTGTTCTGAAATGTTTAGCCTATTATAAAATTTTAACACTTGCTCGGTTTCCATTAAATGCTTAATATTTTAGAGTGTTGAACAAAATCAGTAAACAATGGAAGTCTGCTTACAAACTTTGATCAGCTTTAAAATATTGATTAAAAAAAAGTGTCTTATTGTCTATTATTGTCCTTCAGGTTTTCGCAATTTTTTGAAAATTCATTTTGGCTCGCGTTTATTTATTTGAAAGAAAGAATGATCCAAGCGTGGATTTGACATGAGTTTCACGAGCATAAAAAATGAAACAAGTAATAGCTCTCTGACATCAACAGTCCATCAAATATTGACCCCAAAAATGTATCCACAATTTCCATCACATTGCATTGAAATCAACAAGAAGCTCTCACATCATTGCAAACCTAGTAGATTACAACGTAGAAGCTTAAGTTCGCTATTTACACCATATTCGGAAAACCCACCCCGAAAATCGTGTTCGCAAATTGAACTATGCAATTAATCGAAATGTTGTTGCCTGCTGCTGCCTCTCGGTCGGCTCTATCTCGCTTTTCGGTTGATATTTTTTGTGCAAACATTGCCGAAATTTCAACCTGGTCCAACGTGAAGAGCTTTCATTTCACTGATCCATTTACACACGGTTTGACCCAACTTTGCAATCTGTGTGAAATTGGGGTGGTTCTGATAGTTTTTTCTTCTTTTATCCGATGAAGCTTCACAATTATTTAAGTCAAACATTACATTTACTACTCAGTAGTTTTTATCAGTTTCATGAACCACCCTATTATCCACCCTGAGAAGCAACAAAAAAAAACCCAGCTGTTTGGCATGAATGTCCGAACCTTACCTCGTTTGGTTTATTCAATAAACAGAGACCGTGCCCGATCCGCAGTGCATCAATATAATCCAATCGACTGCATTCGGAGAATTTATACGGCTGGACGTTCTCCAGGCCGACAATTGACTGGGACATTATACAGCCGTGCCAGTCACGACAAATGCACTCGTCACCTGGAACGATAGAGAGAAAAGGGGATTTCAACCTTCAACGTCAGTCAGTCAGATTTGGGGACCTAAAATAAAATAAGGTAAAAAAAAAAAAACTTTCACACATAATAAGAGCCCGAGTTCGCTTGCAACCCTCGCGGAAGACGAACGCGGGTTGGTGGAGTTGGGGAACGGGTTGGAAAATTGACAGAAATAAATGGGAAACAATTTTCATTTCAATAACGAATTCGATGAACCTGTGGAAAGCGAGAGGACTTTCGGCGAGGTCAATCGTTGAAAGCGACGTGAGGATTTTCCGTTTTATTCACCGGCACAGGATGGGACAGTAGTGGGGAAAACCCCATGAATGCCGGCCTTGATCGGATGCTGGGCCAGTGTCAATAGCAGTGTCCACGGTGTCGGCGATCGACGAGTGTGTCACGATTGCACACTCATACAGAGGGGGCGCAGGTTTTTGCAGTGATTCGTTTTTAAACCCATTTGACACACAGACATAGGAAAAGAGCGTGGGAGCTGTCGGGCGGTTTGGTTCTGGATGGTCGGTCGTACGGTGGCCACATACCAGTGGAAAGGAACGGGAGACCCTGGGAGAGCTGGATTTGGGCGATTTGGTCCCTAGAGGACGTGTATGTGTGTCGTCAAATAAACAATCTGCGTTTTAAGGGTGTGTTGAAGGAGGGTTCCGAAATTATTTATCTGAACAAAAAAATTGAGAAAGTTTCTAAAATTTTGCTTACTAAGAGCAACCTTACCAGCGTGAGTATTAGGCAGGTTTTAAGGTTTTGTAACGCGTGTTAGTAACTTTGCTCCCACACCGGTCGTTGCCAAATGCGTTGCTAAACTAAAACGTAACGCCCCGGTTGGGAGCGAGTTACCAAATCTAGCAACGCGCTAGCAACGCAGCTAAAACTTTGAACTGTCAAAGTTCGTACCAAGCCGACGTAGCTTCTGTGTTTGTTTATGTTTTTTCGTTTTTCGTCGGTGGTTCCGGGTTGAAAATTCCCCGTCGCGAAATAGTTGTGGATTTAACAACAGTTTTTTTCTAGTGTAATTTGGGACGACGGGTTTTTCTCCGGGGCAGTTTTGTACGAGCCTGAGATAAACCCGACATTGCTCGTGCCACTCCTGCAGTTGTTCCGGAACCGGTCGCAATGGATTCAACAGCGTGTTACCCATCCTGCAGGACACCTCCGTGATTTGCAAATCACCCAGTCACGTAGTCACCGCGCAGAATGAAGGACCGCCTGGACAGAACGCCGGACTAGGGCACGTAGGCCGACGAGAACATCTGGAGGCATCGCAAACAGCGAGGTACAGGCCGTAAAGTTAGAGTTTGCTCCGACTGAAGCAGATTCGCGACGGATTCGAATGCCATCTTGGACACGAAACGTAAGTTTGTTTACTTTTTCGTCCATGTTTGGGAGTCAGCCGGAGAACCGGTAAAAAACGAGTGTTACGGGAGTCGGGTGGAAAGGCGAACCTCCCGAAAAAGGAACGGAAGCTATCTGGACCAGAAATTTAGGTTATTTAAACGGAACAAAATTTTGTTTACGCATCCGAAAAATCGTCAAAGAAGAATCGTTTCTCTGTACCAAGCCTGTGCATCGTGCTGAAAAATGAAATCATTTCCGGATGGTCGTCTCAATCAGAAGAAATCCCCACCGAAGGAACTGACCCTGCATAGTTCAAGTTGGAAATACAAGCTTTTGACGAATGGGAGAATGGCGGGGTGGGGAACCGGTTATGCTCCCGGCGATGTTTTTTTCCGAGCTATCAAGACGCTGTTGATCTCAACTGCAGTAGTTAAAACGCACCTGAGATCACCCGAGGTGCACGTGACAGTGAATAACAGCATCACTTCTGGAGTTTTTTTTTGAAAAGGTCCAATAAACCAAATTTCCAGTTTTTGCTTTTTGGGTGTTTTCAGAACCGCCTTGAGTCAGGGGTATTAAAAAACACCCAAAAAGCAAAAATTGAAAATTTGGTTTATTGGTCCTTTTCAAAAAAAAAACTCCAGACTTGTTCGCAGTACATCCTTCAGGAGACCCACGTGAACCTGCTTAAAGAGTTCGTTGACAGACAGCTGGCACGGAAGATGCTCGTGGCCACTTGTTTACTTCGGAACCGGTTCTGTCGGATTCCGTAAACCCGGGTGCGGTCATTTAGCGGATTGGTTCGAACCTCATCATGTTACATATCAAATGCCCTGAAATTTTGTAAGGAATTTTTTTTGACCACTTTGACCACTTTTTTTGACCTACTGGCTACTTGTCCATCCTAGCTGAAATCAACTGGGAGGATGATGTTACGATCGATCCGGGTCCGGTTGGCCAGCATTTGCGGAGAGCATGGGTTCGTCGAAACCTGTGGCTCGCTCCCGGTCAAGCACCTATTTGCGAAGTACCACGGAATTAAGGACCTATACGTTAAGTGGCAGAGTTTAAAATAAGTAGTCCCTAATTTCACTTCCCCTCCTAGACTGGCAGTGATTTGACCTGACGGCGATTATCGAGCGGTAAATCCTGGAATCCACAAAATCTCAATCTTTGTGTAAACAATTGGAAAGTTACAGGTTCTACTGACGGATATACGTCAGGCGAAGAATAGATTTATTGAAATCAACTCCAATGCACGCACCCCGGAATTCTTTTTTCATCGCGTTGAACATAACCTTGCTCAGCATGTAGCCTTGACAGCTCTGAATGCGGCACTCAGTGCGGAACTAGCCTTCAATTGAATGTACCATAAGCGGCTTCGAAGACGGTGTCAGTGATTTCTTCCAACATTTCCTGTACCGAGGCCACCAAGTATACGTTCCTGGTCCTAATGTGGAAGTGTTTCGAAACAGGCTGGTTCTTCGAAGGCCACCGGATTTGTTGGCGGTGTTGCTAAAAAGTAAGCCGGAACCGATGCCAAAGTTTAATCCACTTCTGAAACTGCTCCCAGTTAAAGTAGTTATGTTGATGCCAAATGTTGGCGCAAATGATCTGTTTGAGGGAGTGTACACACTTGGTAGAGTAGAGAGGGGCAAAGGTACACACCTAATGACATTCATTCGGTAACCATAGATTTTTCAGATCCGGCCTATTTACCAAAAGGTACCCCTATCACTTGCCTACTAAACGTATTACCAAAATTGACCTAAGTACAGCTTTGTTTCGTGTATCGTGATCAAGTTCAGTTTTCAATCTGGAGAGTGGTCAGGTCAATTAAAGACCTCCGAATGTTGATATTCTTGTTTCTCTTTCAAAACATTGAAGTTTTGTACCAATCTTGTCCGGTGGACCACATTTCCGGAATTGTCCCTCCTCCGGAACATCCCTGGGGGTTACCGGGACAACCTGGAGAGTGGTCAGGTCATGGACCTCAAAATGTCGATAGTCGTGTTTATCTTTGAAAATCCTGAAGTTTGATACCCATCATGCCCGGTAGACCACAATCACGGAATTGTCCCTCCTCCGGAACATCTATGGGGGTTACCGGGACAACCTGGAGAGTGGTCTGGTCACTCAGAGACCTCAACATTTCGTAGTCGTGTTTATCTTTGAAAATCATGAAGTTTGATACCCATCATGCCCGGTGGACCACATTTCCGGAATTTTTCCCCCTTCCGGAACATCCCTGGGGGTTACCGGGACAACCTGGAGAGTGGTCAGGTTATTGACCTCAAAATGACAATAGTTGTGTTTATCTTTGAAAATCCTGAAGTTTGATACCCATCATGCCCGGTAGACCACATTTCCGGAATTGTCCCTCCTCCGGAACATCCCTGGGGTTACCGGGACAACCTGGAGAGTGGTCAGGTCACTCATGGACCTCAAAATGTCAATAGTCGTGTTCATCTTTGAAACAATGATAGCGAATTAAATTTATTATATTTTCTTCAAACAACGATCTCGAAACTTTTTCATTAAACTGCCGAACAAGTAGTTCAGCAACCACCGGTAATGTTGCCGGGTAGTAAATTGCTAACCCAATTTGACAACGACCGGTGTGGAACCGGGTGACTAAACTAAAATAGAAGCGTTACGGGTTAATAGAATAGCAACAATTTCCGCAACGCACCGGTAATGATGCTCTAAAATGAATTTCTAGGTATTAGCTATATGAATAAATATTTGCGTAAAATTATAAAAATATAAATTAAATTTATCATCTCCCAGAACACCAGGTAGCAGTTATTGATCAGCCCGCCTGTGTGCTTCTAGTAGATGCGGCGAATGAAGCTGATGTAGGTAATCTCGAAAACACAAAACTTTAAAATTCGATATCTCTGGAACGAAACATATTCATTTCTGTCGATAAGTGATTCTTATGTAAAATTGGCCGGGGAACACGATGGTGAGGTCAAATAAAAAAAAATAAGTTGGGGTGTTTTGAGATACGGCCATTTAAAGTTTTCAATTGCGCAATACAAGTAGACAAAATAAATTAATCACAATTTTGATCACGGAAATGGATTCTACGTCCAATTTCCTTCAAAATTGAATCTAAGACCGACCCTCTAAGATTTGTGGTTCCTGAGTTATCGTCGTTTGAAACTAGGAGGTTTGGTCAAAAATCGCCAAAAAGTCGATTTTTTGGGGAGGTACAAAAATGGAGGGGGTGGTCCGATTTGGATGAAATTCGGGATTCTTGCATGTTTTGATAGTATCAACAGCCCTGCCAAATTTGAGCAGGATCGGAGAGGGTAATTTTCATATGCTGTTCCGCTTCAGATGGAATGACCCTTATGCCAAATTGGTTTTATTTTGGCAAAAAATAAGTCTTTGTCTTGCCAAATGATAAAATGGAGATGGTTTGCAAAAATGACCATGATAAATAATAGATTTTGGAGGTAATCAAAACAATTTGAAAGCTTATTCCTCGCAATTGGTGGCTCAACTTCAGTTGCGATTGAAATTTTATTGAAAAATGTTGGGGAGATAGAGCCAAAAAATCAACTCGCTTCATTGAAAATCATTATTTTGTAATCATAGTTTTTAATGATTCAAAATATTTTACTGCAATTCTTTGAAAAAAAAAAGTTCAAATTATTTTAAAACATCTATCGCAATATCAATTATATCAGAAATTCAGCATAAATGAGTGTTTTCTTCAAATTTAAATCAAATTTCTCAGTTCTCTTTTTTTTACCAAGATTCAAGATTCATTCAATCAGGGTGGGTCTCGTGGCGCAGGGGTAGCGGCTTCGGCTGCCGATCCCGATGATGCTATGAGACGCGGGTTCGATTCCCGCCTTATCCACTGAGCTTCTATCGGATGGTGAAGTAAAACGTCGGTCCCGGTTTCTCCTGTCTCGTCAGAGGCGCTGGAGCAGAAATCCCACGTTAGAGGAAGGCCATGCCCCGGGGGGCGTAGTGCCAATAGTTTCGTTTTCGTTTTTTTTTCAATCAGAACACGCGTTTAGCGCCATATTTATGCACTGCTTATTGGCCGCGTTTAAAGCTTTTTCAGAAGCTTGTGGTATTGAGTAAGTTTTTTGCATGCCTAATGGCACTTGACAGCTAAAACACCCTTGGTTTTGAAGAAGCATGCGATAAAAACGTTTCGCATGACATTGCATTGGGTTTTCAAGACCCTCTTAAAACTTTTATAAAACCTTATTGATTGAAAGCCATTTAGCTTTTATTGTCACAAGGTTTTATGTCTTAGGCATAAAACCCTATTAGAACCTATTAATTAGCTCTGGCTTAATGGTTGCGGTGAATGCTCAAATATAACATTTAAGCAATCAAGATACTACTATAAAACTTTAATAAAACTAGGTGGTGGCTAGTTGGTTTAAAAATGTTACTTGGGCAACACTTTTTTTTCAAAAATCTTCAAAATTTTAATGAAATCATATTCAGCATTTCTGAGATCGATGAAAAATTTTTTTTTTTTTTTTGCAAAATTCCGTTCAAAAGCACCGAAAAAAAAATAAAATATTTTTTCGGTGAAATTTTTTATCGTAAATACTTAGATGTTTTGAAAATTAATGATTGCAAAACAACTTGGCAGGTGTGAAATGCATTTTCAAACACTCCTATTATTCAAATGTTTATACCATTGCTTTTGATTTAAATTTTTATATTTTTTTATTTTTTCGCCCCTCCCCTTGGCTAGATTTGTGGGACATAGACTTCAAAAAATATTTGCAACGGTCTAATTGTCTACAACTTTGTGAAACATGTATTCACTCGAAAAAAAAAACCTTCCAAGGCTGCAAAAAAAAAACAAATAATTTTTGAATGAAAAAAAAACTGTTCTATATGAAAAAATACCTTTCTGTGTTATTTCAGTTTCGAAAAAGGCATTATATTTCCCTTAGAATGACATGTGCCAATTTTTTTACGAGTAACAAAAAAATACAGAATTTCAATCTATTTTTCTTGGAATTTGAATATTTTTTTTGAATTTGAGTAGGCCATCAAATTGGGAGTCCAATTTTACATAAAAGTCGCCTTGACACCAAATTTCCATCTCATCACCATATCAGGCTGCAAATTATTGAAAAACACGTCTTTTTTAGAATGCTCAAAAATGGAAGGGGTCGTACCAGCGCTCCGCCACGAGATATCGAAAATGAAGCTTGGATTCGTGATTAGGGGCAAAAGTTACTCATTAGGATAAAGTTTCACGCAATTAGAAGCATCTGCTGTATGTGTTGGCTGAGAATTACCCATAAATTAAGGAAAATAGCAAATCCTGTTTTGTTCTTTTGAAGAAAACTTAACTGCTTGTGTGGGTTGATGCGTATCTTCGTCCGCCAGACTATATGTTGAGTCGACATAGCATTGGCCAGACTACAACGCTATCTCTATGTCGACCAATGGTCTCCCGACGACGACGATCGGATGCCGAAGGGCATTCGTATTCAGACAGACTCACAGGTAAGATGTGCAACAGCGTCGGTGCTCCGTGGTGGGTGATTTCCCAAGTGGATTTCCGGCCACACATTTTGGCGACCGTGACAGGTGGTTTAAATAGTAATTTAAACCGCAAAGATTATTCTTCGGCGTTTTCCTTTTAAAAACTATCACGCGGGAAATCACCCACGCGCGGGGTAAGTGGAATAAACCAAATTTTGCCAAGAGATTTTTTTTCAAAATGGCGGCATTGTGGACAAACAAGCGCGTGGTGTGGATGAATTCAAATGTTCCAGAAGCTCTATTGAACAGCGAAAGTGTAATGGATTTTTTTACCTTTCTGGCAAAAAAAAAACGCTCAACGCTTGGATGTGTGGGTGCTGAGAAGGTGAGAGCTTCTCGTGAGGTTCGTGAACCACGAGGGAAAAGCGAAGTTTGAGAACCGCTTGGATGTGTGTGTGCTGGGATGGTGAGGTCACGCGGACCACCAAACATCAACTCGTGAGGTTTGAGAACCACGAAAAAAAAAAAAAAAAGCGAGGTTCGTGAACCGCTTGAATGTGTGCCCGCCGTAGAGGTGAGGTCGCGAGGACCACTGAACGGCTCTTCGTGAAGTTTAAAAAAAAAAATCGGGTCAAAAGAAGCGAAGTTTGAGAACCGCTTGAACGTATGTGTGTACAAGAGGGCTAAGATCGCGCATCGAACAGTATTTTGTGAAGTTTGAGAACCACGAACAAAGCGAAGCTTTGACAACCACTCAAATGTGTGTGCCGTTGCTCGAACCACCAAACGGCCGCTTGCTCTTCAACAGTCAAAGCGGAGCTTTGGTAGTATTGGTGAGAGCTTGAGATTTCTCTAATAGAGATGTTTGAGTCTTGTTGACACAGTCGCCTAAAAAGTGTTTGAGGTTGACGCGTGGTAAAGTACCAGTGTTTTGAGCCTACTGCTTTTGTTACGTTTAACACAATTTGGCAGTAAAATAGGAAGACTGTTGGTTCGGTCTTGGCAACTTCAACGACACGGCTGAAATGACGACGGTTTGTTTTTCTATTATCAACAGATTCGTAGAGATGTACGCACCTGGAAGGTACGTTCGCGCACCGTCAGTATCACCTGACCGCGAGGATGACCACGACGTTGGAAAGTTCGTGCGGGCGCCGAACCAGGCCCCTTCGATCGCAGTCGTCGTCCCGACCACGGTTCAGGTGAACCCCGGGAGGTCGATCCATATGCTCACTACGACACTCCGTGGGAGACAGCCCAACAGGTTCAAGCAGAGTTGAATGCCAGGGTGCGTCAGCTGGAAGATATTATCAAGGAGCTGAGTCAAACTCGCAGTAGCACGCTTGGCGGTAGTCCGGCGGCGGATGCGGTCAACCAGGATGACCCACCGGTTCCGGCAGAGGGGAATCTTACAGTCGCCGTGTACGGTGCCCCGGTCACCCCAGTTGGGAAAACTCATGGCTCGATTTCTCAGCGAGAAGAACCTCGGAACGATGGATCATCGGGTGACGGCTTCCGGGGCAGCACCGCTGGTACCCTTCCTGCAACGCCGTCGGAGGCCGCACTTCGTTGGGATAATATCAGAGCGTTTCCTAAAGACGTTCCCGCTACAAAGATGTGGGAGGCCTGGACCCTGTTTATTGAGGATTTTGAGATGGCTGCAACGCTCTCTAGTGTAAAAAGCTCAAGACGACGTGCCGAGCTACTTCTCGTGTCTATGGGATCCCAGTTGAAGAGCATCACCCGCGCAGCACAGCTGCTCCCGGACCTGGACAGTGACAGATGTTACGAAGAGTTCGTGGACAACGTTGGGAGATACCTCAAATCACTTACGGACCCAGCAGCTGAACATGAGGAGTTCACCAACATGGTGCAACAGGAGGGGGAGGCAGCCATCTATTTTCACGCGCGGCTGGCGGAAAAGGTACGATTGTGCGATTACCCAGGTGGCCGAGAAAGCGAGGACCGTTTCGTGCGAGCTCAGCTAATGAGAGGACTCCGGAACCAAGAGCTGAAAAAGGCAGCACGCACATATGGCCTGGACACGAACAACATCGTGACTTCAGCGACTCGCGCCGAAGCCTTCCGTGATGAACGTCCACCGGCAACACCCGACCCGAACGTTTTCGTGATCGACAAGCCTCAAGAACATCGAGGTCCATCCAAGCGGAAGTACGAAGACCAACGTAGGCCGATGAAGCGTTTCAAGCAGGAAGACTCAACGTTTAACCAGGGACGGTCGCAGTTCAACCAAGGTGGAGCCCGTTTCAACCAGGGAAGATCCATGAACAATCAGTCAAGGGCGCCAATCAGACGCCGTAGCAGATGTAGCAGATGCTGGAAACAGATTCACAATGAGGGAGAAGACTGCCCAGCGGCCGGAAGGACATGTTTCGCTTGCGGCACGGTTGGGCATTTTGCGATTGCCTGCCACCAACGTGAGGCGTACTCGGTTGAGGACGCAGGGCGCACCACGGGAGAGCGAGCTGCAAAGAAGAAGGATCAGGTAAACTTCGTTTAAATTAAGATTGATTTGAATACAATGTCACTTCAGTGCAAGACAAACGATTTGTTTTTTTTTCTTGATTGAATTCTCCTCTTCAGCAAGTCAACGCGCTTTCACTCCAGGACGTACTTGTTGACTGCCGCATTGGCTCGTCCCACCCAATAAAATTCCTCATCGATTCCGGTTCTGACGCTAATGTCGTGGGCGGTGCAGACTGGTCGGTTCTGGAGAAGCAGTTTGAACGAGGGAGATTGAACTGACCCGGCAAAATGCACAAACGACAGGAACTTGCAAGCTTATGCGTCCAACAAGCCCATGAGAGTAGACCGAAGTTTCAAGGCAACAATCGAAGTTTGCGGACCCAACAAAGCTGCGATCGAGGCCGAGTTCCTGGTGGTTGAAGAAGGGAGGCGTTCACTGCTTGGTAGAGAAACGGCCAGCGACCTGAATCTGCTGAAGGTGGGATGTGCAATAAACAGCTGCGAGAATCCGGATCAGTTCCCAAAAATGCCAGGAGTGAAGATAAGCTTTAGTGTTGACAGATCTGTACCGCCTGTGCGCAACGCCTACTACAACATCCCAGCTGCGTATCGCGACAAAGCACGACAGAGACTTGCAGAGATGGAGCGACAAGGAATAATAGAAAAGGTGACTTCAGCCCCACAGTGGATAAGCGGTATGTCGGCGGTCCCGAAAGGACAAGACGATTTCCGCCTGGTCGTCAACATGCGAGCACCAAACAAAGCGGTCCTCCGGGAGTATTTCCGCTTACCGCTGATGGACGAGATGAGAGTAAAGCTGCATGGTGCTGAATACTTCACAAAACTTGACCTACAAAGCGCCTACTATCATCTTGAACTGTGCGAGGACTCACGTGATCTGACGACGTTCCTATCGGAGAGTGGCATGTTTCGTTTCTGCAGACTAATGTTCGGTGTGAATGCTGCGCCAGAAATTTTCCAACGCGAGATGGTACGAATCTTCAAGGACGTCAAGAATATCATCATTTACATTGATGATCTTTTGATTTTCGCTAAAACGATTGACGAGTTGCGGAAAACTACCGCAGAGGTCTTGAAGATACTACGAGCGAACAATCTAACGCTCAACACTGCCAAGTGCAAGTTTGACCAGACGCAAGTCACGTTTCTGGGTCATGAGTTGAGCGCGAAAGGGTTCAACATCGAGCAATCCAAGATCAGCAGCATCCAGAAATTCAGACAGCCATCGACAGCATCTGAACTGCGGAGTTTCCTGGGGCTCGCCTCTTTCGTAAGCCCGTATATAAAGAACTTCGCCGGGATGTCCGGCCCCCTGTGGGCGGTGGTCAACGACAACAAGTGGCATTGGGGCGAAGAACAGCAGACCGCATTCGAGGCGGTGAAGGAGAACATAATTCAATCGACGCTTTCGCTGGGATACTTCTCTGACTGCGACAAAACCATCCTGTACACGGACGCTTCACCATACGCTCTTGGTGCTGTACTAGTCCAAGAAAACGATAATTCGACACCCCGGATTATCAGTTTTGCGTCTAAGGCCCTTTCTCCAACTGAAAGAAAGTACGCACAGAATCAGCGAGAGGCGTTGGGAGCAATATGGGCGGTGGAGCATTTCTCTTATTTCTTGCTGGGAAGACATTTCGTTCTACGGACAGATGCACAAGGAATGTCTTTCATACTCGACCGGCCACGTGAGGAATCGAAGAGAGCGCTGACAAGGGCCGATGGCTGGGCGCTACGGCTCAGTCCGTACCGATACCAAGTTCAATTCGTTAAGGGACGTGACAATATTGCGGACCCCTCGTCAAGGCTGTACCAGGGAGAGGACGACGAATTTGATGAGAGGGCGAACTCTTGGGAGGTGTGCCAACTCGAGCTGAACAGAGTGGAATTCCTGACTGAGGACGAGATCAAGGAGTGTACTGCAAAAGATGACACCCTGCAAAAGGTACTTTTCCACGGAGGCCAAATTCAATTTAGTAAGGTATCATTCAAAACTGTGATTCTTTTTCAGGTGATTGACTCGCTGGCCTCAGGGAAGTGGTCGAACGAGTTGTTAAGATTTAAAGCCATCGCGAGCGATCTTCACTACAGTGATGGAATGTTGAGCAAAAATGGTTGTGCGGTGCTTCCAGCGAACCTTCGTGAATCAGCCCTGGAAGTGGCGCACGCAGGACATCCCCTTGAAGCAAAATTCAAGAGCATCCTGCGCAAACGCGTGTGGTGGCCTGGGATGGCTGGAGATGCGGAGAAGTGGGTCAAGTCGTGCTCGACTTGCGCGGTTAACGGACGACCTGAGAAGCCAACGCCCATGCAGCGCTCATTCGCTCCAAAGGCCGTTTGGGATACCGTGGCTGTTGACTTCAACGGGCCATACGCAAGGCTTGGTGGGATATTGATCTTGGTCATCATTGATCTTAGATCCCGCTATGCGATGGCTTACCCTGTTAAGTCGACTGGATTCGAACACACACGGACAGTACTAGACGCGATCTTCGGTAGAGAAGGTTTCCCACGGGCCATGAAATCCGACAATGGCCCACCATTTAATGGAGAGGATTATGCGAACTACTGCTCTGAACGAGGTATCCAGACCGTATTCTCTACGCCGTTTTTCCCACAACAGAATGGCCTTGTAGAATGCTTCATGAAGAACGTGAACAAAGCCATGTCGACTGCACTTTCTACGGGTAGCGATTACCGGAAGGAGCTTCAAGCAACGGTACAAGCATACAACGCCGCGGACCACACAGTCACCAAAGTACCACCCGAAGAGGTCTTCAGTGGTCGCAAAATCAAGCGCGGTCTGCCGTTACTTCTCCGCGGTAGGACGGAACATGATGATTTGGTGTTCGACGCCAGGATCACGAGGCGAAGATAAAATCCAAGACACGGGAAGACACACGCCGTGGAGCTAAACGGAGTACAGTCAAACCAGGGGATGCGGTCTTGATCGAGCGCCAGTCAAAGGCGAAGGAGAAACTCGGTTTGATCCTAAACGCTACACGGTAATGGAGGAGCGTAACGGCAGTCTGGTTGTCTGTGATCCGGATGGCCGCCAGCTCAGACGCCATGTTACACAAACCAAAAAGGTTCAGCAGTGGCGAGAACCCCGACCGATCATCCAAGAGGCCCAACGTTCCGACGAGCTGGGGTGTCATGATCAGGAAGTAAAGGAGATTGATCAACAGCGGCCGAGAAGAACAGTGAAGATCCCCTCACACCTCTCGGATTATATCCGTGCGGTTGAGGAAGAGTTTTGATGGCCAAGACGGAAAGCACCAGGCTGTTGAGTGAAGGAAAATAAATTATGACTAGAACTTTTTTTTTGTGTTTTTTTTTCTTGAGAAAGGAAGGGAGATGTGTGGGTTGATGCGTATCTTCGTCCGCCAGACTATATGTTGAGTCGACATAGCATTGGCCAGACTACAACGCTATCTCTATGTCGACCAATGGTCTCCCGACGACGACGATCGGATGCCGAAGGGCATTCGTATTCAGACAGACTCACAGGTAAGATGTGCAACAGCGTCGGTGCTCCGTGGTGGGTGATTTCCCAAGTGGATTTCCGGCCACACACTGCTGTAAATTGCTAATCAATTAATATTTTGTAAAATCATTATGTCTCCTATTTTTAGCAAAGTACAGTCATCCCACATATTCGGAACGGTTTCCAGATCGGCCAATGTTCAAAAAATCATAGCAAATCGATAATTGAACTTAATGATTCGCTTTTACCTTCATTTTAAAAAATTTCTTGCGATCTTTCGAATGCTGTATCAAACATCTGCAAATTTTAACTTTCATATGAAGTTTTTGAAGAATTACTTTGACCCTTGAAATCCACAAATTCGGAACACTTTTTTCTTACGAATGTAAACAAACTTTGGATCTCTCCAGGAGTACATATTTATTACCAAATAATGACTTCACACACTGAAACCAATGAAACTCAAGCTTAGTAATGTTTTATACATGGTTTGACAACTTTTTTGTGAAAATATCAGTTAAATTCAGGTGTTCCACAACTGTGGGAGGCACAATAACATCCCACAATTATGAAACAGGCCTTTTGGAGGCAGTGTTTTGCTGCTCTGCACAAAATAGTCTTGGAATGAAGTTTTTTGTTCAAAAAGTACTACTTTTACTAGTGAAATAGCAAGATAATGTCCAAATGAAGGTTCTAAAAATAGTAAGGTCGTCAGAAAAGCTACTTTTGGCATGCTATTGACAAATTATTATCAAAGTGTTCCGAATTTGTGGGTGTTCCGAATATGTGGGATGACTGTAGCATATCATAAAATAAACTAAAAATACACTAAACTAAAACAAAAGATCTTTAAAATAGCCTCAATTTAAAACGATCCCCCAAAGACTCCCTTTATTGCCCACGCTACACCCCTGAACCCCATATCAACTGCAACCCTTCCCGGAGGCCCAGAAACTCCAGTCAAGCCCTCCGGCGTCCGGCGGCTACAAAGCATCCCACAGCCCGAGGGACAACTGATGGGAACCCATCATCGGTCTGACAGCCCAGAACCATTCCATCATCCACATGTCGGGGCCTCGTGCAAACCGGGTTGAAAATGGCTTTTGGTTTGGTTTGACTTGGGAACTTTTTGGG
Source organism: Culex quinquefasciatus (assembly GCF_015732765.1). Taxonomy (NCBI): domain Eukaryota; kingdom Metazoa; phylum Arthropoda; class Insecta; order Diptera; family Culicidae; genus Culex; species Culex quinquefasciatus. Next base: position 79,406,190 of record NC_051861.1, on the reverse strand, counting down.
AAACCGTGGGAGGGGGAGGTCACATGTGTGCTTTGCTGCAATTGTTGGTCATTGATCTAACGTGGCGTGACTGTTTCGCAGGAAGAGGAGGAGCAGGAGAGTGTCACGGATTGTACAATGGCCCTTTGTGGATCTTTTATTGCTTTTTTGTGCAGTCCCTTCAGTGTCCGTTTGGGGGACAAGGGGGCAGGGTTTGAGGTTAGAATGGCTTCCGGTGGTTCGTCGGACGGGGAACTCAATGGCAAGGTCGGAAATGGATGCTATTTAAAAAGATACGACTCCAAAAGAAGGGAGGAAGCTATGAAAATGCAATGAACGGTGAGTTATTGTGAGTCTTTAGAGTGTATACTTTAAGGGGAAAACACTTGGCTGTGGTATATCTCAGGGGAGTGTTTGGTAAAAATTTAAGGTAAAAATTAAATAAATTAAATTTTGGACCGACTATACTTACGGTTATCGTCGTGACCCATGCCGATGTTGTGGCCGATCATGTGCGCCATCGTCCCCGCGAGCAGATGCGGCTCGTACGTATTGATATCTACACTAATGCCTACGGCCTTGGGCGTGCAGACGGTTTCCGGCACGGACATGCCGGCTTCACCGCCCGCGTACGTTTCGCCCCTGTGAACGAGAGAAAGAGCAACATAACCTCAAAATGTTGACCAGAAATAACTCTTCAAGGAAATACTCACGTTAGGAGCTGCGTCGTGTCCTTATCTATTTTAAATAAATTCCTAGCTGTATAATCATTAAAATTAGATATTGCTTTACTAATATCCTGGCCACCGTCGATCTTGGCCTGGTTCTGGCCCTGCCACGTCTCTATATACACAACCGATACGCGCGTGTTGAGCGTACGAAAGTACTGAAATTAAGAAGAGAGTAAAAATGGATATTAATTAATCATGATTTCAATAAGAAAGCTGTCAAGTGGATAACGATGCTTTGTGAAGAAAAGTTTGTATTTGATTTGATCTCTCTGAATATTAATTTATATTTTAAAGCAATTGTTCAAATTAAAACATTTATTTTTGTTATTATCAGCAGTTATGAAGAGGGTTTACGGTCATTAAGTTTTAAAGTTCCTCCTTCTCGGAAGTTTGAAGATATCGAAATTTGGTCACCATGTCCTTTGTCATTCTGAAAGTCTACGCTGTCGTGCTATCTTGTCGTACGCCGCTTTTTGACGTTCCGAGGAAAACGCCTTTTATGTTTGACGCCGGGACCGTGGTGTAGGGGTAAGCGTGATTGCCTCTCACCCAGTCGGCCTGGGTTCGATCCCAGAAGGTCCCGGTGGCAAGTTTTGAGACGAGATTTGTCTGATCACGCCTTCCGTCGGACGGGAAGTAAATGTTGGCCTCGGACTAACCTAAAAAGGTTAGGTCGTTAGCTCAGTCCAGGTGTAGGAGTCGTCTCCCTGGGTCCTGTCCTGGTGGAGTCGCTGGTAGACAGATGGACTCACAATCCAAAGGTCGTCAGTTCGAATCCCGGGGTGGATGGAAGCTAAGGTGTAAAAAGAGGTACTGGGGTGACTTTGATAGCCCGGGGTGACATTGATAGAAATTTGATTTTGCCACTAATTTTGATACATCCAATGTAACAGTCACATTTTTGCATATATGTTCGATAATAAGCTATCCCTTAATGCTTTTATACTCAAAATTCTCGAAAATTTTTAGATATTAAATATTAAATTAGATATTAAAACCCCGGGCTATCAAAGTCAATTGCCTCAACAATCAAGCCTTCGGACACCTAGTTTCGAGTAGGAATCTCGCAATCATGGAATAAAAGCATTTTTCCCATACCCTGAGGAGAAACCCTTAACCCTCTACAAACCTAGACTTTAGACGGGCTTCGATTTAAAAAATCGCCAAAAATCCATTTTTCATCCAACTTTTGGTCTTGAAAAGCATTGGAAAGAAGAACCCTTAAAATTTTAGAAAATGTATCGGTTGGAAGTTTTACTTGTTTTATGTGACTTTGCCAATGTTTTTAAAAATGTAATTTTTTAGTGGTCAACTTTGGCTGTGTTTTTTGATAACAGTTTTAATATTTTAAGTAAAAAGAAGTATGCAGTAATTTTTCTAGTGTTCCGGACAATGCCACTACGAATTTTTAAATATTTTAAATTATAACGGTGCCATTTCAAAGCAGAAAATGTGAAAAACAAGCAAATAATTGAAAAAGTGACTGTAAAAAAATGAAAAATGTAATGATAGGAGGTGGTAGAAAAGGCCAAAATCTATTGTCCGTTTCTTTAAAAGGTACACGCCGCGTGGCCAGCGATTTTCTGCACTTCCCGGGCGATTCAAAGAAGAAGATCAACAAAAACAAAACGCGCAGTATGGGATTTGACAGCACGCACTTGCCGAAAGTGCGGCGCGTCGTTTCGAGGCTGGTTTGCCGCGTGTCTTTCTCGGGAATCTGCAAAATTCATAATATTTTTTGAACATTTTCAGTAAAGAAAATTATTGTTTTAATTATTTCTGTTGATTTTATTGTTTAAGGTATTTAGAAAAATGGTGATGAATATGCATTGTGTTATAATTGTTTTTTTTTTTTTTCATTTTGAAAGTGGTGACTTGAAATCTAAAAAATGTAGCGGCGTGATTTTATATATGAATTAAGTTTAATGAATGAAAAGTCGTTGCAAAATAATTGAAAAAAAAAACTAGGCCGATGCAAATATTAAAAATTGTTTTTGTCCTTCAATTCTGGGCATGGTCGAGAAATGGGAAAAAATTAAAAAAGTATAAATAAAATGTAAATACAAGCCAGAATTGAAAATCTGAAACATTTCAATGAAAACATTGTTGGAAAACCCGTTCACCCAAACAGATTTGTAATAATCTATTTTCAACAAAATGCAAGATTTAACAGAAAAAACGTAAAACTGCTTGCGGTACTGTGCATCGAAAATACACTAAAATGAAAAAATATATATATGAAGAAGGGATAAAAACTTTGTAAAATATTTGCAACAGACTTATTCTTCTGAATTTCACAAGGAATTTTATCAAATGTTGTATGCCAGAATTAGATGATAGGGGAAATTCTCGTATGTTTGGCAGGTTAAGCACTCGCTCCTAACTCCATCCAATTTGCTGATTTTCATTATTTAAACAACTAATTTTGCAAAACTTTTGATAGAAACTTGCTTGCTCACTTCTTATTGAGCTATTTATCACTCGATTTCAGTTGAAAACGCTTTTAATTAGCTTTAATTGAATGTCAAAGTTCTGACCTGCCAACATTAGAGGCACGCTGAAATTAGATGCTGTTCCCCTAATCAGTCCGATTCAACTGTTTACTTTCATGAGTTCGAAACCTGAGGTGGAAGTAATGTAAAATAAGTTTGAGGCTCAGTTCATTAAAAGGGTCATTATGACTGTTTAATTGATATGAAATATAGACATATTTTTTGCTTTTGTAACAGTTTTCTACATAAGTCAGTCAATTTTAATGTTTCATAAAACATTTCCGAAAATGTTTCATGAAAATTTTGACGAAATTTACTATTTGGACTACGTGTGATAGTGTATCAATTAGAAAGATTTTTAAACAATATTTTTGTTTCGTATAATGGGGCTAAACTATGGATAAATCGATGGTTTTATATCAACAAAAAAATAAAATGATTAACATAAAAAAGTTAAAAATAAACCTTCATAAAAAAATTAAATTACTTTACAGATGGACAAAGGGCCATTTTTCATAATCACTCAAAATGGGTCCACGGGCCACAAAAAATGACCTCGCGGGCAACATTTGGCCCGCGGGCCATACTTTGGGCACCTCTGTTTTAAACTCTGTTCTGTCCAAATGTATCGCTAGAACCGAAGTGCACATTTAAGTTTTACTTATACCCAGCCCCCCAATTTATCTGGTAATCTGGTTTCTGAAAACTCGTCCCTTTCAAAGCACCTGGGAAGAGTACAGGTGAAAGGATTTGCCAAGCCATGTGGATTTGAAACCACGACCTTCCACTCATAAAGAGAAACCTGTAACCATTAGACCACAGGAGCTCGGCATACACAATACACAGTTACAAAGAATACAAAGATTACACTACTCGACAAAACAAAACTTGTGTCAAGGGATTGACGATATCTCATCCGTTCCTGAGAGAAAAGGCATCCCCGAATCCGATGCATTCGACAGAATTTGATTTTATGTCCACGCGGACTGATGCAAATCTGGTAAATTTTTTAACATAAAAAATCGAACAATTTAAAAAAAACCATGCGTCTCCTCCCAATTATATGAGCCATCTACAAGAATATGGAAGCGCCTGGTGCATAGCCATTTCTTTAAGCACAACGGAAACAACCAATACAAATGTATAAAAAGTTGTCAAGTTCTCGGGGGTCCACAGCTAGCATTTTTGTACGATTATAAAAATAAATATTAAAAGTTTAAAATTAATTTATTTAAAAACATATTTTTTGATTTATTTGTTTACTAAAATTTTATGTATCTTAGGTCTTGAAGGTCATCCAAGGACTCCTGAGTTAAGATCTACGAGTCTACCGCCGTAACAAGCAAAGGTCGAGATTTTGACCCCGGATCATGTGCGTATAGCATCAATGGATATGGTAGACTACTATATGAATGTGTTGGGATGTTCATGGTCATCCAAGGACTCCTGGAGTTAAGATCTACGAGTCTACCGTAACAAGCAAGAGGTTGTCGGATTTTGACCCCGGATCATGTGCGTATAGCATCAGTGGATATGGTAGACTACTGTATGAATGTGTTGGGATGTTCATGGTCATCCAAGGACTCCCTGGAGTTAAGATCTACGAGTCTACCGCCGTAACAAGCAAGAGGTCGTCGGATTTTGACCCCGGATCATGTGCGTATATCATCAGTGGATATGGTAGACTACTATATGAATGTGTTGGGATGTTCATGGTCATCCAAGGACTCCCTGGAGTTAAGATCTACGAGTCTACCGCCGTAACAAGCAAGAGGTCGTCGGATTTTGACCCCGGATCTTGTGCGTATAGCATCAGTGGATATGGTAGACTACTATATGAATGTGTTGGGATGTCCATGGTCATCCAAGGACTCCTGGAGTTAAGATCTACGAGTCTACCGCCGTAACAAGCAAGTAGGTCGTCTTATTTTGACCCCGGATCTTGTGCGTATAGCATCAGTGGATATGGTAGACTACTGTATGAATGTGTTGGGATGTCCATGGTCATCCGAGGACTCCTGGTAGTTAAGATCTACGAGTCTACCGCCGTAGCAAGCAAGTGGTCGTCTTATTTTGACCCCGGATCTTGTGTGTATAGCATCAGTGCATATGGTAGACTACTGTATGAATGTGTTGGGATGTTCATGGTCATCCAAGGACTCCTGGAGTTAAGATCTACGAGTCTACCGCCGTAACAAGCAAGAGGTCGTCGGATGACCCCGGATCATGTGCGTATATCATCAGTGGATATGGTAGACTACTATATGAATGTGTTTGGATGTTCATGGTCATCCAAGGACTCCCTGGAGTTAAGATCTACGAGTCTACCGCCGTAACAAGCAAGAGGTCGTCAGATTTTGACCCCGATCATGTGCGTATAGCATCAGTGGATATGGTAGACTACTATATGAATGTGTTGGGATGTCATCCAAGGACTCCCTGGAGTTAAGATCTACGAGTCTACCGCCGTAACAAGCAAGGTGTCGATTTTGACCCCGATCATGTGCGTATAAAGCATCGGATATGGTAGACTACTATATGAATGTTGGGATGTTCATGGTCATCCAAGACTCCTGAGTTAAGATCTACGAGTCTACCGCCGTAACAGCAAAGGTCGTGAGATTTGACCCCGGATCATGTGCGTATAGCATCAATGGATATGGTAGACTACTATATGAATGTTGGGATGTTCATGGTCATCCAAATTTCGAGAGATCTACGAGTCTACCGCCGTAACAAGCAAGAGGTCGTCGGATTTGACCCCGATCTGCGATAGCATCAGTGGATATGGTAGACTACTGTATGAATGTGTTGGGTTGTTCATGGTCATCCGGACTTCTTGAGCAGATCTCGCCGCTCAAGCAAGAGCGTCGTGATTTTGACCCGGATCATGTGCGCATCAGTGATATGGTAGACTACTGCATGAATGTGTTGGGATGTCCATGGTCATCCGAGGACTCCTGGTGTTAAGATCTACGAGTCTACCGCCGTAGAAGCAAGAGGTCGTCTTATTTTGACCCCGATCTTGTGTATAGCATCAGTGCATATGGTAGACTACATATGAATGTTGGGATGTTCATGGTCATCCAAGGACTCCCTGGAGTTAAGATCTACGAGTCTACCGCCGCAACAAGAGGTCGTCGGATTTTGACCCCGGATCGCGTATAGCATCGGATATGGTAGACTACTATATGAATGTGTTGGGATGTTCATGGTCATCCAAGGACTCCCTGAGTTAAGATCTACGAGTCTGCCGCCGTAACAAGCAAGAGGTCGGATTTGACCCCGGATCATGTGCGTATAGCATCAGTGGATATGGTAGACTACTGTATGAATGTGTTGGGATGTTCATGGTCATCCGAGGACTCCCTGGTTAAGTCTATCGCCGGGAATGTCGGATGACCCGGATCATGCGCATCAGTGGATATGGTAGACTACTATATGAATGTTGGGATGTTCATGGTCATCCAAGACTCTGAGTTAAGATCTACGAGTTCACCGCCGTAACAGCGAGGTCGTCGGATTTTGACCGGATCTGTGTGCATATAGCATCAGTGCATATGGTAGACTACTGTATGAATGTGTTGGGTTGTTCATGGTCATCCGGACTCCCTGGAGTTAAGATCTACGAGTCTACCGCCGTACAAGCAAGAATCGTCGATTTGACCCCGGATCATGTGCGTATAGCATCAGTGATATAGTAGACTACTGTATGAATGTGTTGGGATGTCCATGGTCATCCGAGGACTCCCTGGTGTTACGAGTCTACCGCCAGCAGCAAAGGTCGTCTTATTTTGACCCCGGATCTGTGTGTATAGCATCAGTGCATATGGTAGACTACTGTATGAATGTGTTGGGATGTTCATGGTCATCCAAGGACTCCATGAGTCTACGAGTCTACCGCCGTAACAAACAATAGGTCGCCGTTTGGCTTAAGTGGTAAGCAAGGATATACGCACAAGATCCGGGGTCAAAATAAGACGACCTCTTGCTTGATACGGCGGTAGACTCGTAGATCTTAATCCAGGAGTCCTCGGATAACCATGGACATCCTAACACATTCATATAGTAGTCTACCATATGCACTGATGCTATACGCATGATCCGGGGTCAAACCGACGACCTCTTGCTTGTTACGGCGGTAGACTCGTAGATCTTAACTCCAGGAGTCCTGGATGACCATGAACAACCCAACACATTCATACAGTAGTCTACCATATGCACTGATGCTATACACACAAGATCCGGGGTAATAAGACGACCTTGCTTGTTACGGCGGTAGACTCGTAGATCTTAACTCCAGGGAGTCCTGGATGACCATGAACATCCCAACACATTCATATAGTAGTCTACCATATCCACTGATGCTATACGCATGATCCGGGGTCAAAATCCGACGACCTCTTGCTTGTTACGGCGGTAGACTCGTAGATCTTAACTCCAGGGAGTCCTTGGATGACCATGAACATCCCAACACATTCATACAGTAGTCTACCATATCCACTGATGCTATACGCACATGATCCGGGGTCAAAACCGACGACCTCTTGCTTGTTACGGCGGTAGACTCGTAGATCTTAACTCCAGGGAGTCTCGATGACCATGAACATCCCAACACATTCATACAGTAGTCTACCATATCCACTGATGCTATACGCACATGATCCGGGTCAAAATCTGACGACCTCTTGCTTGTTACGGCGGTAGACTCGTAGATCTTAACTCAGGGAGTCCTTGGATGACCATGAACATCCCAACACATTCATAGTAGCTCTACCATATCCACTGATGCTATACGCACATGATCCGGGGTCAAAATCCGACGACTCTTGCTTGACGGCGGTAGACTCGTAGATCTTAACACCAGGGAGTCCTCGATGACCATGGACATCCCAACACATTCATACAGTAGTCTACCATATCCACTGATGCTATACGCACAAGATCCGGGGTCAAAATAAGACGACCTATTGCTTGTTACGTGGTAGACTCGTAGATCTTAACTCCAGGGAGTCCTTGGATGACCATGAACATCCCAACACATTCATATAGTAGTCTACCATATCCACTGATGCTATACGCACATGATCCGGGGTCAAAATCCGACGACCTCTTGCTTGTTACGACGGTAGACTCGTAGATCTTACCCAGGAGTCCTTGGATGACCATGAACATCCCACACATTCATATAGTAGTCTACCATATCCACTGATGCTATACGCACATGATCCGGGTCAAAATCCGACGACCTCTGCTTGTTACGGCGGTAGACTCGTAGATCTTAACTCCAGGGAGTCCTTGGATGACCATGAACATCCAAACACATTCATATAGTAGTCTACCATATCCACTGATGATATACGCACATGATCCGGGGTCAAAATCCGACGACCCTTGCTTGTTACGGCGGTAGACTCGTAGATCTTAACTCCAGGGAGTCCTTGGATGACCATGAACATCCCAACACATTCATACAGTAGTCTACCATATGCACTGATGCTATACACACAAGATCCGGGGTCAAAATAAGACGACCTCTTGCTTGCTACGGCGGTAGACTCGTAGATCTTAACACCAGGGAGTCCTGGATGACCATGAACATCCCAACACATTCATACAGTAGTCTACCATATCCACTGATGCTATACGCACAAGATCGGGGTCAAAATAAGACGACCTATTGCTTGTTACGGCGGTAGACTCGTAGATCTTAACTCCAGGAGTCCTTGGATGACCATGGACATCCCGAAGTACCCATAGACCTTTGAGATACATAAAATTTTAGTAAACAAATAAATCAAAAATATGTTTTTAAATAAATTAATTTTAAACTTTTAATATTTATTTTTATAATCGTTCAAAAATGCTAGCTGTGGACCCCCCGAGAACTTGACAACTTTTTTATACATTTGTATTGGTTGTTTCCGTTGTGCTTAAAGGAAATGGTTATGCACCAGGCGCTTCCATATTCTTGTAGATGGCTCATATAATTGGGAGGAGACGCATGGTTTTTTTTAAATTGTTCGATTTTTTATGTTAAAAAATTTACCAGATTTGCATCAGTCCGCGTGGACATAGAATCAAATTCTGTCGAATGCATCGGATTCGGGGATGCCTTTTCTCTCAGGAACGGATGAGATATCGTCAATCCCTTGACACAAGTTTTGTTTTGTCGAGTAGTGTTATCAAAGATTTCCTGCAGAGAATGTCCCACGATGAATTTTAATTTAATTCTCATCCCCTAAAAAGGTGGATAGGTCCACCAAAGTTCTACCTGTCAGAAACTTATTACCATTCAAGACAAATGACAAGCGATTCTTCTCTCCTAAACAATCCAGAACCCCTAGTTTTTCCAAGAACCATCTCAGGTCAAGGGCGCTTCCAAATTAGCCCTGGCACAAAGCCAAGCCCAATTAGGCCCATCAAATTCATAAAGTTATCAGCAATAAATTATTCCCACCTCTGACCTTCGTGCTTCCCGTGACCCCCCTTCAAGATTTGAATTCCCCTTTTCACCGGAAAAACTAACAACTCATCTTCATTTTCCAAGTGGTGGTGCTGATGTCCAACAGCCAACGCCCCTGACAACAAATATTTATCTCCTTTCCGGGTGGGACAGGGAAACGGAGGGGAGGGGGGGGACTTCCTTCCTCGAACCGCCTCCACCGACTCCTGGCAATTAAGCCAATAAACGAGAGGAGCCACTTTTCCACCATCATCAGCAGCAGCATCTCGAAACTGATGGCACCTAATAAGGCAGCGGGAGCGTTGAGGAAGCTTGCGGAGCTACCGGGGTACGGTAAGGTACAAAAATTAGGCTCATAATTAGCAGCACCGCTACAGATTTCCCAGGAATTTTATGCATGGACCACATACCTTTTGCAAAGTGAATTTGGGGCTGGAGTGGAGATTTTGGTACGTTCTTCATTCCAGAGGGATTTTTTCGTATCAAGTACCTTATTTCGTCCTACTGGATTCAATACGGGCCTACCGTAGAAAATAGGGCCAAAATAGATTCGTTTACAAAAGCTCTTTATGTTGCCAGTAGGATTCTTCGTTAAAATGGATTGATTTAATTTAGCTCGCTAGCACTCCTTTGTAACAAAACATTCCTGCTGGATTACAATTCCGAAAGGATGCACGTTTCCGATTGTGGAATTGGAATTTCAGATAGGGAACGAGTCAATGAAGTAGTCAATTCAAATCAGCAAAATCTGTACGTTTGGAATTTGCTATGAACGAGGTGGGGTAAAGGTGAGAAAAGCTTGACGTTCATGAAATTAAGTTGAAATATCAAGCTTTGGCTTAGGTTGGAATGAAAATCTACTGAAATTAGTATGATATATAACATTGTTATTACTAACAAAAAAAAAAGCATAAAAATATATAGCGGAATTAAAAGGAACAACTCGTCTCTTGGTATTCATAGTATCTTCTAGATGAAATGTAATGAAAATCATCAAAACAACATTTTTGAAGTTGCTGTCAGTAAACGCCTCAGTTTCGTCAAGGTATGATAGATTTGGGCTCCCTGAACACGCTCCAATCGACAGAATTGAGTTTTAGTGGATTCCCTGCCAATAAATAAAAAAATAAATTTGGGTACAAATTCTATGGAATTATCTTGAGCGGTCATGCGCATCCACGTTTATCTATGGGTGTGTGCAACCAAACAAATGGGACCACGCGGCCGCTTCTTACAAATTGAGTAGTTTCCATGTATTTTTTAGATCTATATTCTACACATGCAAATAACTTGCATAGGCATTTGCCGAGCTTCGGTGACCCATTTCTACGCTGGCTAGCCGAGCGCGAGGTCCCTCAGCTTGAGTCGACAAGCCCCGCCCTGAAGAACGTTTGCATCAATCGGATTCAAACATTATTTAGAACTTCCAAACCCTCGTCAAATGGACAAGGACCCAGCGCGTATATAGTTGGTAGATACAGTATTCCTAATTCCAATCATAGCTCACCAAGTTGCGATGGCCTAGTGGTTAGCATTTTTGCTTACCAATCTAAAGGACGGGGGTTCGAACCCCGACTCGAGCGACTTTGGTTTTTCGTTCATGTTCAGAGTTTCAAGATTTATATTTCCTATACTTTCTCGTTGGGAGCAGATGGGCATCGAACCCAGGACCATTCGCTTAGAAAGCGAACACCGTAACCAGTCAGCCACGGCCGCTCCTCATCCACGTTTATCTATGGGTGTAGCAAAAATAAGGGTGTGCACATGGTTGCTTTTATGAGAGAACGCATGGTTGTTTAACATGATTCCATAGCATTTATACCCAAATTCTCAATTTTATTTATTTGCAGAAAATTCACCAAAATTTAATTCTGTTGATTGGAGCGTGTTCTGGGATCTCAAATCTATCATACCTTGACGAAACACGAATCTTATTCTTGTTAACAAATTAGATTTTTTTTATGAAAGAAAGAATTTTTATTTATTTATATGATGTTATTCCTAATCAAGCTTATTATCAGTGATTTTTGCTGCTGTTAAGAATCCCACTCCGATGCCCACTCGTCGATCGTAATTTTCCAGAGTCATAGATAATCAAGTTATTATCGGACCTCATTTCGCTAATTGGCATTCCCGGTACACGGTCGCGCCGTATCGTCGTATTTTCACCGGAGATGATAAAGAGCGCATCCACTTCTGGCGTGGGCAGAACTGCCACGGTGGATGTATTATGAACGCAGCATCCCCCACAGTTTGGAATCGAACTCGAAGGGTAAAGGTTGCTTACTTTGGGTAGGAGTGAGCCTAATTTCGTCACAAGCTTTTATCACTTGAGCTATTGGATACACTAAAAAAAACGCTGATTTTTTAGGTAATGTTGGACCAAAATTGCTATTCACATTTTCCCAGTGTATCCTTAATTTATCGTAGAAGTAGACATCCGGGCCCTTTTTCGGCAATGTCGCAGAGTATGGCGCGAAGTGAATACGGAACGACCCAATTACGATGACTACCGGGAGGTACGGGGATCAAAAGTGCACCCCAACTGGCCGGCCAGCCTGATGATCTACCGGGACCGAATGGCCGGTCGGCCGGCCGGAACAGGTCACGCGGAAGATTCGATGAAAATTGAAAATTAAGTTCGTGCCACAGTGAGTACGGCTTTGGCGGCGACTGCGACGGCTAATCAAGTTATGAATTTCGAGTGCTGATGGTAATTCGGTTTTCGGCCAGGGCACACACACAGTTTATGTGATGTGAAATGGCCGACGCGTCGGACGGTTGGTTAGTCTTATCGGGTTAGCACGCCGGGACCCGTGGTGGCCATGGGCCAAATTCATGGACCACGCCACGTGGAATCGTAAACAAGTGGTTGGAATTTAATGTTTGCGCGCCTGTTTGCGATAAACCGGAATTGGATGGTAATTGGTTCTGGAAAAATAATAAACAGTTTCGAAAAATCTTTATTTTTTGTAGTTCGCAAATTTTCGAATTGAATGAAACTTTGTCCATGCATTCGATAATTGAGAAGAAGCCATTTTACCTTATTAGTTTTTCCATACAAGTGTGGGCTCCATACAATTTTGGGAGCTGGTCATACAAAATGGCTTTCTGCAAATGTGTAGAACACAGTTACACTGTAAAAAAAACAACAAATTTCAAAGTTCAAGTTATTGTTCTGAAATAAAAATTACCCTTCTGAAATATTGCATTTTCCTTCTTATAAAATGTCCACAATTTTAAATACAATTGAGTAACAAAAAAATGTAGAGGTTTAAAAACTTCTATTTTTTTGGTGAAAAATTACCTATTTAGGATAACACTTGTAGCCTCAACGAATTAAAAAAAGTTGGAAATTGCGCCTTCCCATTTGCAAAATCTTTTCTGAAGACACCGAAGGGTTTTCACCATTTCTAGTTTATTAATTTTCTACTTCATCTTGGATTCCGGATCACTGAGCAACGTTTTAAAAATTTATTGAAAAATAAAAGGGTAGAATGAAAGAACTAAATCATTTTAAATTCAATTCAATGTATTGTTCAATAAATGTCATCTTAAGTTTGATTTTAAATAGTCTTGATGTCTGAAATATTGTATAATGGGAATAACTTTGCCATTTTTGCTGTGGGATGTCTTTGAAAAAAGATAGTATCCCCATCCCGCTTAAATTGAGATATCTTAGATTTTTCAGCATCATGACCCAATTAAACATTGAATTGATATCATGATTTTGTAAGAAAGATTATGTACTTTAATTGGTTTAAAATATAGATTTCAAGAAATTACAGCTTAAGGTAAAATGTTATGGAGCAGTGATGCTACCATAAGTTAAACATAAATATGAAAAATGGAAGCCTGATTGTGTAATAATGTTAATAAATCGTTTATTTCGAACCTTTTTTGTGCATAAAACTTTTAACGGAAGTCATTTATTTATATTTTTATAATCTGGTAGCGTAAGGTTTGCATTTTACAATATTCATACAGTTTAAAACCATTTAACATAAACCATACCATATCAGCGTTAGTTCATAAACCTCGTGGCCATTTGAGGGCATTCTAACATTATAATTAGTCGTACTGCTAATAAAATTGGAAAAATTAAATATTTTCTACAATATTTGATCATAACACTTACTTTGACCATTAAAGTTGCCGTCCTTAACAATTTGGTTGTAAAATATTAATCTATTATTTGAAGTTTACAAAATTAAGGTTTACAAAACTTCAGGTTCATTAAATCTTTGAAACTGTTTTAGCTTAGCCAATACACTTGCTAAACATTTTTGAATATTTTTGTAATTCTTTTAGTTAAAAAATATTATTTGTTACCGCAAAAAAAAGGTGCACACTAAAATTTCCATGCATTTTAGTATGAAGAAAATTCAAATATACTGCCCACCATTGAAAAAACGGCTAATATCCACTTTTGGCAAAAACGAGATATTAGCACCAGGTGGTAGAGGATGTTCCAACGCATCTTCTGGAACATGAATTTTACTGAAAAAGTGTTTAGACTTGGCTGCCGATGCGAAAAACCAAACGGCTAATATGCCACTCTTGTGGGAAATTGCCTTGACGGAGATTTTGTGACAACCACTAAAACGCGTTTTTCTCGGAATACTTGATTTGGCATAATAGCCGAATTTTCAATTATGGGCAGTATAAGGTTTTCACCCAAAAAATTTAGTTATATAATTACTATTTTAACCAAATTAATCAATTAAGTTAATTACTCTTAGCTTTAAGATCAATGTAATTACAAAAGCCGACTCGGTCCTAACGAGGTCCCAGTACCGAAAAGGACCTAATCAAAATAATTTTATGAAAAAAACCCGCCTTTAGATGGGCTTCGACCTAAAAAATTGCAAAAAAATCGATTTTCAACCAATTTTTGATCTTTAAAAAGCATTTGAAAGAAGAACTCTTAAAATTTTGGAAATTTTAGAGTAGGAATTTTGACTTGTTTTATGTGACTTTGCAAATGTTTTAAAAATGTTATTTTTTAAGGGTCAACTTTGGCTGTGTTTCCTATATTTTAAGTAAAAAGAAGTATGCAGTATTTTTTTAAATGCCCCAGACTATGCCTCAACGATGTTTTGTTTACAATGCAAATGATAATGACGTTATTCTATAGCAGAAAATGTGAAAAACAAGTAAAAAAATGAAAAAATGACTGCAAAAACATGAAAAAATTAGATAGACAAAATTTAATTATGGGAGGTGGTAGAATAAGCCAAATACTAATAAAAACAAATAAAACTAAACAAGATAAATGCAAATTAAAATACTAAAAATAAAACAAGACAAACATAAACAACAGAAGTGAAGTTTTTCGCAGAAAATAAAAATTTTCGAAAAAAATTTGAGCAATAGAGGGTTAATAATAAATTTGTCATTATTTGAGGTAAAAAAACAACCCCCAATTGAACAGTTGATGAAAAATTGCCTTTTACACATGAAATAACAAAAAAGAAAAATTTACAAAATGGTTTAATTAAAACAGAACAAAGCAAATTTCAAAAAAATTAAATGAAGACTAACATTTCAAAAGGGTTAAATATTCAATATTACGCCCTTTTGAAATGTTAGTCTTGATTTAAATTTTTTGAAAATATTGTTTTGAAAAGATCGGAAAATTTCACAAATGTTTCATATTTTAACAATGTAAATCGAACCATTCGTTGCTGAGATATCGACATAAGAAAATGGTGGGTTGTTTGGGTGAGACTTAGAAAACATCAATTTTCCTGTTTTTAAACACTTGCATGGCAATATCTCAGCAACTAAGGGTCGTATTAACAAAGTGCAAAATCGCAAAATATAGAGAATTTTCTCAGCATTTCACTATTACTATTTTGCTACTATTTTCAAAAAAGTTACCTAAAAATGGCTATAACTTGAAAAGGGTGCACTTTTTGAAAATTTCACTAGAGTACTTTTAGATTGCAAATTTGATTTTACATCAAAAAATGAAGTTGAAAAATTTTTGCGACTAATATTTCGATTTTTTGAAAAAAAATGGTATTAATTCAACTCGGTCAAAGATTTTTTGCACAACCTGCATATTTCTGAAAGTAGGCATTTTATGTTCCCTATCACATATAAAAAAATAGTGTATTTTGCAAATTAAGTTTTTGTGACAAAAAGTGAAATTAAAAATCAACAACTTTGCCGAAAACACCAAATCGATCAAAAAATTCCTTCGCAAAAGATACATATTTTTGAATTTTCATACATCATTTTTGTATAGACAGCTGCCAAATTTGTAAGGAAAATTATATTGACGTGTTTTTTGCTCAGAAATCGCTTTTTAGACCAGTTTAAGAAAATGATGATTCTGTATAAAAAATAAATATTCGAGTTACCAAAATTGCTTAAATGCCTTCAATTAATAAAACAATTAACATACTATATTTGGTTAAAGTTAAATTTTCCATTGGCATGACTTTGCCCTCGTCGCTATATATTTTGAAATGTCAGCTTTTATCAAAGTAAAATACCAAGAATGTCAATTTTCCAAGAGAGATCAAATCATCATTCCACAGATTGTAGAATTCTTCAAGTTTAGTAATACACACTAAAAGTACTCACCAGATCGGCGATGTTGGCCACCTGGATGGCGTCGTGCACGACCTCGGCCCGGGTGCTGCCGTTGCGCTTCTGGAACATCGCCTTGTCGATGATGAGCGCCGTTTCGATGTACTTGGTGGCGTCGCGGACGTCCCGCCGGTACCGCCCGGCACCGTTCGCGTCCCGGGACTCCACCAGGCCCGAGTGGTGGCCGGCCTGCTGCTGGCGGCGGACGTTCCGCGTCCGCCACTCCAGGTTGCCGGAATTAGCACAGCCCTTGTTTGATTTTGTACGTGCCTCGAAGATAACATGTGGATGTTTCTGCTGGAACGAAGGGGGGGCGATTTTTTTGAGCCAAGACCATCGCCGGGTCGGACCGGAGCGGATGAAGGTAAATCAACCGGGAAATGGAGAGACACAGAAAAAATTGCCGGGGGGTCGGAATCAGTAAAAGTAATGGGTGTACAGAGTATTTGGTTTTTAACTACAAAAATGGCAGGTCATATGATATACTGGTAGAATTGCTTGGAAAACATTGACGATTTGAAGGCACACAGGTTGGTCAAATTTGAATTAACACTACGACGTCGTCGTGCTATCTTGTCGCACCCGCCATTTCGACGTTCCGAGAAAAACGCGTTTTAATGTTTGACCTTGAATAAACAAAAACGAGAGCACGCAATGTAAACAATAACAAACACGTTTTGTTTGGCTCACCATTCTGTGCATTGTCCCAAAGTTTGGTAGAATTTGGTTGCTGGAGTCCCGAGTTATAATTTCAAATGTTTAGGGTAGTCTAGCTTCTACGTGCGACAAACGCATCCTGACTTTCCTGGCCTGAAATCCCTTTGGTCTTTTGTCGCACTTACATCAATTTTCATGGAGTGACAAGATAGCACGACAAGATTGAAACTACTTTCATATATAAACTGACAAAAATGCACGGAGTTTTTCGGTTTTTGTTGAATATCTCAGGATTGAAATCGAATTTTGGGGATCTGTGACGGTCAAAGGTGAGGCATTGTGAGCTGCACAATATGGCGTTCTTAGCTCAATTTGGCCCAAAATGCACGTACGACAAGTTAGCACGATGGCGACGACTAGTCAAGGAAAATGTCGCTTACGTCAAGCTTACGATTCTATACCATTCACTTCCAGAATCTTTTTTTGTCTACCATTTCCAACGTAGCTGAACAAAAACGTAGTTTTAAATATTCAAAAATGCAAACAGCCTTCGTTTCGTTTTTCAACTTCACAAAACAAGGGGAGAGACAGTGAAAATAATGCAATAATTTCGTTCCTAAACGTTGGGATCTTATTTCGTTTTACTTTTTAGCTTTGCTTGGCGGGAAAAGTATTGTGTTTTGCTACAAATTTACTTCTTGCAAGGCTGTTTACAGGTTTTGGGACCCGATCAAAAGATGTGCCGAAGCAAAAAAGACTTTCCCCCACTTTTGAGGGAATAACATTTGCTTTTTTTTCGGACTGCAAATGCGTTCGCGGAAATCGAAACGGAAACGCTTTTCGGTATTTACGCGTTTAAGTTTTCGTCGGCGTTCAAAACCGTTTTTCCAGCGGTGCTTTCTTTGCGCGGTACCGGTTCTGGAAAAGCGGAAAATTTACCTGCTCCCAGTGCAAAAGTGGAGAAAAGTTCTGTTTAAACTCATTACACTCGACACCCGCTCCTCGCCCACACTGGGTGAATGGAAATTTTCCGAGTTTTCCCAGATGTAGCACGGAGTGTGGGTTTGAGTGGGGAAGAAAAGGGAAAACTTTTTATTTTCGTCAGTTGCACACGCTTTTTTTCCATTTCTAAGCCGAAAAGTTTCTCCGGGGGGGGGGGGAGAGTTTTCAAAACGACTGGATTTCGAGTGTGTTGCAATTCACTATTTATTATTCATATTTATTTTTCGCTTCCCTTCTTTCCTCCCAAGTTGGTCCAACCCAAACGGTGAGCTTTTGGAAAACGGCCAACTTTCCGTGCCGGGAGGTGCTTGTAAATTAATACCTGTTTTTCTTTTCAGTGAGCAAGTTTGCATAATTTATGTAAATTACTCACATTCTTAGGAGTGAAGCGGGAGTGTAGGATTCTTACAGTTTTACAACGCGCAGCCCACCACCGCCACCCAAAGTCGGGGGGGAAGGAGCCCAAGAACCGTCTTCTAAGACTACTACTGAGGTAGAAAGGCTCAATTTATCATCATGTGGTTCTGAAATCTTCCAGACTTACTTTATCATCATTTGTTGTTGCCAGCGCTGGAAAGCAAGCGCGGGAAAACTCTTGCTTTTGTACCTGGGAAGAGCCAGCCAGCCAGACTGAGTCGTGAATCTTGAAAGTTTTGAACGGAAGATAAATTTTCATGAAAAGAGCTGCTGATAAATTGATTCGCGAGCGGAATCGATATATTTTATGTGCCGGAAATTAGCTGTTATTTGGACTGGCTTTTGCTAAGTACTTTAATTTTTGTCAATTGGATATAACTTATTACGATCGTCAATTTTATGTTTGAGAATAAAATGTTGCAGGTATTGATTCCAATCGTAAAGGGTGACTTCAAAATCGTAATAAAATTTAAATTTTACTGAATATAAAAAGCTTATATATAAAATGAATTTCAACTAAGGCTATTCTCCCCATCACCGAGAATGCTAAATTTATTCTATACATATCAGGGTGTCTTGACGTTTGTTGCTTTTATCATAAATCTTAAAAAAATTGGCCAATACAATCAGAACAGCTATTTTCTGATCGTAATAAGGCCCCAAAACAACCCCCTACAAGTTGGGAGCATTCGGTGCAGACCCGGCTTTCCGCAAAGCATTTCAATTTTGTATGTGCAAAATCAAATTTTTTGTTATTTGACTTGTCTAAAACGTGATTTTTAGATGTTAGACCAAGTTTGAGCACCCTGTATGCCAGGAGCAAGGTAATATCATACTTTCTTCGGGAAAGTTTTAGTAAGTATTCTCAATTTGAACGCTATTGTATCAGTTTTTGTTTGTTGTTGTTGTTTTTTGTATCAGTTTTTCTACTGGCAGTAAAGGAAAATTCCAAAAATCAAATAACAAAAAGTTGTTTTTTTTTTCATACAAGTTCCCATACAAAATAGAAATGCTCTGTGGAAAGCCGAATCTGCTCAGATTGATCACAAATTTTGGGAGTTTGTTTTGAGGCCTGATTGTGGCCAGCAAATAGCTCTTCTGTACATCGAGAATAATACAATACATAGCCACGTAAGCTAGTGGTAACGCGTTCGCCTCATAAGCGGTAGATCAGGGTTCAAATCCCGGCTCGGGCCAACACAACTGGTGATCGTTACTTAACCCATTCTGGCCTGAATGCCCGAAAACCAAAATTTTCTAGACTATCCTATAATTTCCTGATGGTGCTTACAATCATTTTTCCATCAATACTTAGAACCTGAGTAGCAAATTTTTTGAACAACAACCGTTATTTAACCATTTTCAGTCAGATAGTCAGTTGTAAGAACTGCTGTGTAACTGGCTTGCTATTTTTTTTAACTTCATGCCTTAAATGATTGGATATTAGGGTGGCGCATGAGTCCACTTAGAAAAATTCATAAATGAAAAAAATATATATAAAAATTGTAATGACAAGCTATGGTTTGACACTTGAATGAAAAATGTGTTTGAAAATGAAGTATTGATGATTTTTTTTTTCGCCGATAAAAAACTTTTGCAGTAGTGTTCAACAGAGTTCCTCAAAAATTCCAAATAGTTTTGATTGATCCCAGACATGCTAAATATGATTTTGAATGAAGGAAAATGCATTTCAAGTTGTTTTCAGTTCATTAGACTTTTATTTCCATTAGCATTTTGAAATTTTTTGAAAAATAATATCTATTTTGCTTCCTGATTTTTCGGACCAATTTTCAAGCGGAAAGGGGGTGACATAAACTTTGAAAAATATTTGCAACGGCCTTATTTCTGGTAAAATTACACAAAAAAGAAATATTATTCAATCATCCAACATTTCAACCTGTCAAATTTATTTTTTACTGTGTTTAGAAATTTTTCAGCTACTCGCAAACAATAATACATACATATGATGGACAAAGAAGGAAACTATTTAAAGTTGAAAAAACTAAAAATTATTTAATCATAAAGTAGCGTAAAACGGGGTGACTTGGATTAGTTCGAGAATTTTCCGCAAAATGAAAAGTACAAATTTAATACGAACGGAATGGTATGGAATCATACCGGCCCTGGTAGAGAAGTGTTCACAGAACTACTAGTTATAACATTTTGACAAGTTTAAAATTAAGCTAATTATACACCCAAAATTCAGAATCGAGATAATCGTTCTCTCAAAATTTATTGAGGGCTCAGTGCCAAAATCGATAGAATAATGGTACCAACTCACACCATCATAACAAATGAGTTCATTCGTTAGTTGGATCAATAAATCTCTAACAAGTGTCATACATCGACTTCTGACTTCTCCATGGTTACCAAGCTGTGGTGGCCGAGGCAGCTAAGTCATTGGATTGGTTTTTCAAAGGTCTCTGGTTCGATTCCCGTTGTCGACACTTTTGGTTTTTTGTTTGACGGATGAACTTTTTTTGCAAATGAACCTCGAGAGAATAGTTCTATCGCCCATCTCGAGCTGTGTTCTCTGCGTCCGTGAATGGTACCACTATTCTCTCGACTTGAGACCATCATTCTCTCGGACTAGCGCTGCCAGTTTTGGGTGTAATAAAGAAAATATTGACTTTCTGATTCTTTGGACAATTTTTCAGTATTATTTGTTTTTAAATTATAATTAAATCAAATATCCAAATTTATAGGCGCAATTTCATGGCAAATAGGGAATCGGTTGTACCCGACCCTCTCCGATTTCAATGAAACTTTGTAGACATGTTATCCTAGGCATATATAAGCCATTTTTGTGTATATGGCACCAGTAACACTCGATAATGACATTTGAGAAGGGCGTACGTGTTTTCAGTATTTTTGTATTTCGTAATTTAAATATTGCTGTATCTCGAAGCCGTTGCATCGTATAAAAAAATGGTCAAAGACAAACTTGTAGGAAATTTGACGGGCTTTCCGAAAAAAATACACTGAAAAAAAAACACTCCACTTTTATGAGATTTTTTGATTTTTAAGTTTAAAAGTCAAATTTGAAGGTGAGCCCACGATTTTTTTTTCGCTCAAAATTTTTGTGAAAATAGCCTAAGATGTTACAAAAAGACTCACGAAAAATGCAGGATGGAGCAACTCACCTAAAAAAATACAAAAATCATTTACTGAAACTGTTTTTTTGAAACGTGCTCTAAACGTCAAAATTTTCAAAAGCCGAATACGGGAATCGATTTTCCAGACAATTTTACATAAAAGTCTCTATATTGACCATTGTCCTAAGTCCAATCCTTGTGAAGTTACAGCGGTTTTAAAAATAAAAATGTTGAAAAAATAGGTTTTTTTGATGGTTTTCGGCAATTTCTATAAGACGGACTTGATTTTTCAGTTTCGAACATATTTTTACCGAAAAGCTCGTCCAATTTCCCATAAGTTTGTCTTTGACCACATTTCAATTGGATGTATGGGCTTACAGATATAAGCTAATTTATTATCCAGGCTACTTTACTACACTGAAAAAATGTTATGTTTGAATTATGAGCAATGTAATTAGCTTATATCTGTAAGCCCATACATCCAATTGAAATGTGGTCAAAGACAAACTTATGGGAAATTGGACGAGCTTTTCGGTAAAAATATGTTCGAAACTGAAAAATCAAGTCCGTCATATAGAAATTGCCAAAAACCATCAAAGAACCTATTTTTTCAACATTTTTGTTTTTAAAACAAGGATTTTACTTAGGACAATGGTCAATATGGAGACTTTTATGTAAAATTGTCTGGAGAATCGATTCCCGTATTCGGCTTTTGAAAATTTTGACGTTTAGAGCACGTTTCAAAAAAACAGTTTCAGTAAATGATTTTTGTATTTTTTTAGGTGAGTTGCTCCATCCTGCATTTTTCGTGAGTCTTTTTGTAACATATTAGGCTATTTTCACAAAAAAAATGAGCGAAAAAAAATCGTGGGCTCACCACCAAATTTAATTTTTAAGCTTAAAAATCAAAAAATCTCATAAAAGTGGAGTGTTTTTTTCTTTCAGTGTATTTTTTTTCGGAAAGCCCGTCAAATTTCCTACAAGTTTGTCTTTGACCACTTTTTGATACGATGCAACGGCTTCGAGATACAGCAATATTTAAATTACGACAACATGTCTACAAAGTTTCATTGAAATCGGAGAGGGTCGAGAAAAAAGTACCTAAAAAATTCCTGTTTTGGGCTGGAATTGCTCAGGCATTTCCCGTAAGAAAAATTTCATATCTAATGTGAAAACTTTTCATTCGTGCTTCGAATTCAGCTTAAAAAGTAATATGAATCGATAATTTTACAGACAAAACTTGTTATAAGAAATGTCGGGCAAAATCTGACTTTCAATCAATTTTACCTTAAATTGATGTGTGAATTTATTATAAACATTGATTTAATTTTCTTAAAATCTATGTCAGCAACCTTATTGATCATATATTTGACATAATAATGAAATTTGAACACCTTAAATCTGATTTTTACAAGAAAAACCGTAACTTTCAAATTTACCCCGGGATTCAAAATAAGATTTTTTAACGCAATTATTTGTTTTAAACGCTTTTTAAAAATCTTTTTTTTCAAAAGCAGTGCATGGACCTTGTACCTCAGTAAAAAAATCAAATTATTCGCTCTACAGCATTGCCTTGGCGTTCTCTCGATTGCGAGATTCCTACTCGAAACTAGGTGTCCGAAGGCTTGATTGTTGAGGCAATTGCAAACCTCTTTTTACACCTAAGCTTCCATCCACTCCGGGATTCGAACTGACGACCTTTGGATTGTGAGTCCAACTGCCAACCAGCGACTCCACCGAGGCAGGGCCCAGGGAGACGACTCCTACACCTGGATTGAGCTAACGACCTAACCTTCTAGGTTAGACCGGGGCCAACATTTACTTCCCCATCCGACGGAAGGCGTGATCAGACAAATCTCGTGTCGAAAAATGCCACCGGGACCGTCTGGGATCGAACCCAAGCCGACTGGGTGAGAGGCAATCACGCTTACCCCTACACCACGGTTCCCTCAGGACATGTTTTAAAAATAATAATGTTGAAAAAAATCTTACCAGTTGAAAAATATACCAAAAATCAATTGAAATCCTACTAATGTCACCACGGTTTACGATATTTCAAATTCAATTCAACATTTAAAAACTGAAGTGAAATCAGAAAATTGGTCCAAAATTTCCAAAATTATACCGAGACTTTTCTGGGCCCATAACACAAAATGGCATCTTTGGACATAGTGAGCCCCCACAAAGTTTGATAAAAATACAAATCAAAAATCTATGGAACTTGAGAAATGGTAAAATCCGTAAAAAATACCCCCACCCCCATGTCCAACTTACACGAACGCTCAAGGTTTCAAAAAAAAAAAGCAAAACTCGCTGGTTCTCGAGCATAACTCAACTAATCAGAATTCTTGTTTCCAGCGATTTGTAAGAATGACCAGATGATCCTAAAACTTTGCAGAACTTGAGTTGAAAAAATCTGTAATTTCTGCGACCGAAAACATTGTTCCCACTTTTTTTTTTAAACTACTACCTCCGCGGAATTTTCGGAGATTTTTTACATGCGAAACCAAAAGTTGGAACGATGTTTTTGACATAAACTTTAAATCAAATTTGTACCAGCATAATCTACACAGAATGAGTCTTCTTGCTTCTAAATTCTGTCGACTAAATGCACAAATCTCACGTTTTCCAACTAGGCTCAAATGGGCATAAACGCTTCATTATTGAATAAACGCATTTCCTCAAATTTCCCAAAATAGACCCAAAATTGAATCCCCGCACACCTCACAGAAACAATTTTCTCCCTTTCAAAAAACCCAACATGCTTCGAAGATTTAATAACTTCACCTAAACTAACCTCTCCGCCCCACAACCCTCCACGATAAGCCCAATTCGCCAAAACGTTTAGAGTCCAACTCCCTTCCGTCCTTCCGCCTTGCGATGCGTCGAGAATTTTTAAGCAGGTGTGTGTTTTGTGTGCACGCCTCCGAAAATTGTTTGTGTCCTGTCCAAACTGCCTCTCCCTGGCCATTGCTTTTCAGCACACCACCCTTCACATATCAATTTTGGGTGGGGATTTTTTTCTCTTTCTGTGGGTCTTACTTTGTGTGGGTGGGAAAAAAACGGGAGAGAGGAAATCGGCCACCGATAGCTGATCAGGTCTGGAATAGAGACATTAGCACCAATTTTTGGGTGGGGCGTAACCCTTGGCACGACAGGATTGAATAATTGGATGATCTTCATAGTTTATTTTTAAATCATAAACAAAGAATTCATCAAATTCAAAGCTTATTAAGTCTAAAATTTCACCAAGAATTTGAATCTATAAGACATGATTTAAGTTGAGTAAAGGGATTGGCTTTGGTTATTAAACATTAAACGTTTGTCTTTTAACATTGTAAATTGGACATTGGACATTTGACATTCGACATTCGACATTCGACATTGGACATTCGACATTCGACATTCGACATTCGACATTCGACATTCGACATTCGACATTCGACATTCGACATTCGACATTCGACATCCGACATTCGACATTCGACATTCGACATTCGACATTCGACATTCGACATTCGACATTGCACAGTGTTCGGAATGGCAAAATTAAGTGGAATAAATTGATAACTCCTTTTTTTGACGTCCTAGCCAAATGGTGTCTTCGGAAGAGTTGTTGTACTTGATAAGGGCTATCTTTTGAAGTTATTGACATACAGGGTGACGACCTTCCAGGGTGTCAACCAAGATCTAACTTTGTTGGATGACGTTGTAGGGCTTTGGTGTCTTCGGCAAAGTTGTAGAGGAGAAAATTTCATGAAAGTTTGTTGAAGGCGCTAAAATTGTAGCTCTTAATCTACTCGAGATATACGCCATTTTGCAAAATGGTCAAAAAGCACTTTTTGGTGATAACTCAAAATGTTTGCATTTTAACGGCCTACTATGTTCTGAAGAGTTGTTTATAACATAAAATTACACATCTTTGCCGAAGATAGCAAAATGTTTTGAGCCTTTATTGAGGAGTTATAACCATTTTTAAGTGATTTTGAGCCTATTTTCAAGTTGCTATGTTTTCAAAATGGCGCATTTTGGCGCAAAATCCAACAATGCACCTGAAAGTACACACTTTCAACTACATTTCCTGAAAATATCTCCGTGTCTTTTGGTGTCGATTTTTAGATATCTCAATTTGAATTTGACGGTTTTAAATCAATTTATTTATAATTTTTAAGCAAAATCTTATTGAAAACGTGGTAATAATCGGTAAATTGAAGGGTAAATTGATCGATTTTTATGGAAAATACATTGTCTTTTGAAAAAAAACGACAACTTTTCTAAAGCGAACAATTTTTTTAAATTTTAACTTGCATTATTTTTGGGCTAAACAAGTTTTTATTCATAATTTTAGAATGTGTGTCATAATTTTAAGAATAGACAATGTATTTTCCATAAAAACCGATCAATTTACCCTTCAATTTACCGATTATTACCACGTTTTCAATAAGATTTTGCTTAAAAATTATAAAAAAATTTGATTAAAAACCGTCAAATTCAAATTGAGATATCTAAAAATAGACACCGATAGACACGGAGATATTTTCAGGAAATGTAGTTGAAAGTGTGTACTTTCAGGTGCATTGTTGGGTTTTGCGCCAAAATGCGCCATTTTGAAAACATAGCAACTTGAAAATAGGCTCAAAATCACTTAAAAATGGTTATAACTCCTCAATAAAGGCTCAAAAAATTTTGCTCTCTTCGGCAAAGTTGTGTAATTTTATGTTATAAACAACTCTTCAGAACATAGTAGGCCGCTAAAATGCAAACATTTTGAGTTATCACCAAAAAAGTGCTTTTTTGGACCATTTTTGCAAAAATGGCGTATATCTCGAGTAGATTAAGAGCAACAAATTTGGCGCCTTCTACAAACTTTCATGAAATTTTCTCCTCTACAACTTTGCCCAAGACACCAAAGCCCTACAACGTCATCCAACAAAGTTAGTTTTTGGTTGACACCCTGGAAGGTCGTCACCCTGTATGTCAATAACTTCAAAAGATAGCCCTTATCAAGTACAACAACTCTTCCGAAGACACCATTTGGCTAGGACGTCAAAAAAAGGAGTTATCAATTTATTCCACTTAATTTTGCCATTCCGAACACTGTGCATTGGACATTGGGTATTGTGGAATCTTGCCGTTGGACTTTGGACATTGGACTTTGAACATTGAATATTGGACATTCGGAAGAAGACATCGGACATTGGCTATTGAAAACACATAAAGTTTGGAAACTTAAGCACCAAGGGTTTCCTCACTCCAACGGGGGACACCAATCGGAGAGGGGAAGTGACCAGAGGGAGTCGTTCATTTTGTCGTTTCGCTGGACGTGTGGCTCCGAAAGGCAATCAAGTTTTCAATTGGTTTGTGAGTGGAATTTAGATTTTTTTTTTTATTCTGTGGGACTTTTTCTCACTTCGTCTGATCACTCACACATACATACGCCCGTGAGTGAGACGATAATCAATCGAATTTCGCAAAATGAGACAGTTGGAAATTTATCGCAATTTAGTCGAAGAGGGGGTTGTTGTTTGGGGAGAAAATTGCTTAATTTTCCCTTGAGGGAACGAAAGCGTATTTGGTGTTGATTATTATTGACACAGTTGATCGATGAGTAGTGGGGAGTTTATTTTTGTGGGCCAGCATAAAATTGACTGATGAACGTGATTTTTTTGCTATTTATGACGTAAGATTTTTGTAGAACACATCCACGTCTTTTTCTGCACTACAAAAAAGCAGCACCTCAGTTTCGATTAAGTAATTGATTACATTTGCAGCAAAGTCCTCCCTTAAGCTCGCTCTCAATCACTCTAGCAAAGCTGATGCGATGCAGCCAACAAATTTGATGAACTTGCACACAAAAAGGTGCAACAAAACTGCTTCAATTAGACAAATTGCTCGGGATAAGAGATTTTGCAGCAGCAGTGTTGCCAGTATTCCTTTCTTTTTTTACTTCTCTCTCTTCAACCAAATCAAATTAAGTGAACTCGGGGCCTGGGCTAAAAGCAAAGAGTGAGGACACAAAAACACAAAATGTAATTAAAGCTTGGGTTTTTTTTGCTCTCCATCCCTCCTTCGAGTGCAATTGCGTCACGTGGATCGCCGGGATTTTTCCGAGGAGGGAAAATTTTCCCACTTTAACGCGAGACAACACAGTTCGTCAGCGCAGTTTGTAATTCCAGGCCGGTGCCGGAGGGGGGCAGGAGGCAGGATTTGCAGTGCAAAGTAAAATGTAAACCATTTCTAATTGAAATTTAATTCCAATTTACGCGCCCGATCGACAAATGGAAATTCAATCAGCACTGGTGGCGATGGAATTGAAAAAGGATTTTGTCTGGAAAGACGGCTACGCAAAACGTTAGAAATGAAACGTTAGATTCAGACGTTAGACTTAGGACATTGTATATAAGCAGAGCCGTACCTTGGGTCCACGGCGCCCTTGGCGAAGCATCAATTTGGCGCCCCTCCCAAATTTACAAGAAATTCGAAATTGAGGTTAATTTTCAATGATTGCTTCAATGAGTTTTGATTTTATAATTGCAATTGGAGACCTTAATATGGTTAAATTCAGAAACACAGTTATTTATTAATTTTTATGTTTAATTTTTAAATAATATTAGACAGGTTGATTTGAAAATTCATTGTGGGAATTGCGTTGGCTGAATCTTTCTCAGATTTCATAACACGATAATGAAAGCTAGGTTTTGTTTTTTATTAATTTATTTTTCAGATAAATGCACAGAATTGAACTATAAATGTTGCTTTAATTTGTTGGCAAATTTGATATTTTTTCTAAGCCTGTATAAATCTGATCTAGTATTAAATTTATTGTATAAGCAAAGAACTTTACCGGATTCGTAAAATAATTAGTTGATTTGGCTTTGGATTTCATTTTGGTGCAACTAGAAAAAAGAAAAAAATCTTTCTTCAAAATAAAAAAATAATTAGTCGATGCCCGTGTCCTCTTTTGTTTTATCTAGATAGGAATCCCAGCAAGCTTAGTACAAAAGAGCAAACCGGCATCGAAGTATAATTTTTCAACATGCAGCGGCAGAACCATATTTCGTCAAAATCAATAAAAGATCATTCAAAATCCAGCGCAATTCATGATGAAACTTATTTTAAAATTTGGGCAAAATTATCAAGATAAGAAATTTTTATTCATTTTAAGTGATTCGCCCATACGAGGCTTGAGAATATTTATCATAATTTTATATTTATAATTATATTTTGCATTGATTTTTTTGATCGGTATATTTTTAATTCGTGATATAAAATTTTATGTTTCAGAAAATTATTTTTTTAAGCAAAGCTATATCAATGTTTTCAAATCTTGAAAAAATATTTTTTTTGTTTTTAACTGAAAAAAAAAGTTTGAATCGTTTCTCATTACCAAAGCTTTTTAGACGATTAAAAAAGTAAACAACACCGGTTAGGCTAAAACTGAAAAAGTGATGTTTAGATCATTTTGTGTGCTCTGAGAAATATTTTTTTCTTGAAAAAATAATGTTGGTCTTATTAGTGAAAATTTAAAGCAGTTTTCCTATTTCAAAACACTAGTATTTTGAAAAAAGCGTAGGCAAATTTCAATGCACGAATTTGCATTTAAAAACGGTGTATGCACTTCGGAAGGAATCGGTCAAGAATAATTTCAAATGGGCAGCAGCGGCAGCGAAAGCAAGCCAGAGAGGGTGAATAAGAGCCCAAAAAAACGCTCCCTTTCCTTTGTTCTGCTGTTCGTAAAGCTGGGGGGGCGACATAAACTTTGAAAAATATTTGCAACGGCCTAAAATGTAAAAATAATTCCAATTTCAAAGAAGCTCGAAATATGACCATCATTTTTGGCTGATTGTGATTTACATCCAAATTAAAATAACATATAGTTGTAAATTTTTGTAGTCTGGAAGGTATTACTAAAACTTCTTTATACAATGTTCCAAACTTTAATGCTGTATTCATTTTGAGAAGCTCTTTTAGAACTCCTTGAACTTTCTGCCACTTAAGCGCCCCTTCTTTGATAAAAAAATAAATTTTCAAAAACACTTCGGTAGAAATATTCATATAATTGATTTTAACGCACCCAAATCATATTTTTTATATTTTAAACCAAATTATCTAGTTATTTATAGTTCTACTTTATAATTTGTCACCCATTCTGTTGCAAATACCCTTGGCGGTCGCCAACTGCGCCAACCCCTAGGTACGGCGCTGTATATAAGACATTGGACATCAGGCATGTGTTTTTAGACATTGAACATTAGATTTTGGACATCAGAGGTTTTAGAGTCTAAAATTTAGACATTGATCATCTGATATTGGGCGACAGGCATTGGATGTCAAACCTTATCGTTTGCTGTTAGACCTTCGACATTAACTTTTAAACGTAAAAGGTATGCTAAAATCAATTTATTTATGGAGAAAATCAGCATACTTTTCAAGCTAAAAAGTCAACAACAACAGGTGCCGTCCCTCTATCGCTAACATTTGTCATTCCGCTTGTTGTCCCTGTCCAAATATCTAGTCACGGGCGAACATTACCATTCCGGGTGGACTTTTTCCGGTGCGGTGTCCGCCGCCGGCGACGACGACCAGAATAGACCATTTCCTAGTCACGGTCCGAGGCAAATGGTGGCAATAAAAATAAATCTCGCAAATTTTCAAATTTAATGTGATAATTCAACCCTGAATCGGACCATCGCATCTCTCGTCGTTTTTACCAAACAAAAAAAAAGAAGAAGAAGACCGTTTCCAAAAATGGCCACCACTTGGGGATGACCACACCCCACCCTTCAACTTCAAAATGGGTGGCTGTGGGGAAGCAATTTAAGTAATTCATTTTCACATCCGAAGGATGTAATTTATAGGGTAATAATAGGTTGGACGAGTGGCTTACCCCTCGAAGAGGGGGGGTAGGACAGGTTTTCGTTGACAGCCTTCAGGAAACTGGACGAAAGCAGCCGGACTTACACACCCGTAACGTGCCGTAACGGGTTCCGGGGTGACGGAATTTATGATGCTATTAATTTGTGGTTTTTTGGACCGGTTTTTCGGAGTTTGAGAATTTCAGAGTTTCTTTGAAGTGGATCAGCTTGGGATGCAGAGCAGAGAGTGGGGAGCTTCTTGGCCAGCTTCTTGGCATAAAAGGGTGATACATTAGCATTAGTGCTGATTGTGGGGTGAGCAATCAAAAGGATCTGGAAATTTACATAGGTTGAACTTTGTTGGAATGGGGAATGGATCCGTAAACCACTTGAGAAAGTTTGTTGGAAGGGTTCATTAGTAAGATTTAAAGGATTGAATCAGATGAATCAAATGAATCAAATGAATCAAATGAATCAAATGCATCAAATGAATCAAATGCATCAAATGAATCAAATGAATCAAATGAATCAAATGAATCAAATGAATCAAATGAATCAAATGAATCAAATGAATCAAATGAATCAAATGAATCAAATGAATCAAATGAATCAAATGAATCAAATGAATCAAATGAATCAAATGAATCAAATGAATCAAATGAATCAAATGAATCAAATGAATCAAATGAATCAAATGAATCAAATGAATCAAATGAATCAAATGAATCAAATGAATCAAATGAATCAAATGAATCAAATGAATCAAATGAATCAAATGAATCAAATGAATCAAATGAATCAAATGAATCAAATGAATCAAATGAATCAAATGAATCAAATGAATCAAATGAATCAAATGAATCAAATGAATCAAATGAATCAAATGAATCAAATGAATCAAATGAATCAAATGAATCAAATGAATCAAATGAATCAAATGAATCAAATGAATCAAATGAATCAAATGAATCAAATGAATCAAATGAATCAAATGAATCAAATGAATCAAATGAATCAAATGAATCATATAAATCAATCGAGTCAATTGAATCAAAAATCTCTCATGAGCGTGTAATTTTCGTTCAAATTCAACAAGTGTCACCCAAATTGACACATTCTGTCATTTCTAGAGCTCATTTCCATACTACTCGGGAACGCATCGAATCGCCAAGATTCAATTAAGGGCGCCCCCGATGAAATGTGACGAGCCCAAATTGCGTCCCATTGTGAAGGTTTATTCCGGGGTTTTTGTCATCCACCCGGATTCGTTAGGAGTGTCCCATGGTGACGATGGTTCCGGAAACGGCCGCCACTTCCGGACCGAGTGGTGCACCGGGGTAAATTGACTACAATTTCGCACACGTGTCCTGATTTCGCCCGCGTGGGCTACCAATTAAACAGATTTGCATGCTGATTCGGCTAACATTTGAGAGATTTCTATTAAATCTTAAATTTAGTCACGCCGCAGAACCCATTCCCTACAAGTCGTCATTTCAGCTTTGTCAGCTTTAATTAGCGCACGATTCTTTGATTATACTGCCATAATTGGAATTGTGCCTTTGGCGCGAGCTCGGATCCGAGAGATCTGAGAGAAGTCGCGCGTCATGCTTCGCATAATTCACTTGGAGACACACCTGCCTGGAGGGGGCGAGCTTTCTAACGATGACGACGACGACGACGATGATGAATCGTGTGAAAGACGACTTCAATCAGAAACGCTGAATGTGTGCGTGTCAATGGGAACGGGACTAATTGTCGGCTTGGAGTTGACGCGAGCGCGATCCAATTTGCACGTATTCTCTCTGGTTGGCGAAAATAATTTGATTATGCTGGCTAATTGAAGGTTTTCGCAGTCGGTGCTCCAGATTCTGACCAATATCCAAAAGTGGTCAATTTTAGTCAACAGTCAACAGTCAGCAGTCAACAGTCAACTGTCAACAGTCAACAGTCAACAGTCAACAGTCAACAGTCAACCAACAGTCAACAGTCAACAGTCAACAGTCAACAGTCAACAGTCAACAGTCAACAGTCAACAGTCAACAGTCAACAGTCAACAGTCAACAGTCAACAGTCAACAGTCAACAGTCAACAGTCAACCGTCAACAGTCAACAGTCAACAGTCAACAGTCAACAGTCAACAGTCAACAGTCAACAGTCAACAGTCAACAGTCAACAGTCAACAGTCAACAGTCAACAGTCAACAGTCAACAGTCAACAGTCAACAGTCAACAGTCAACAGTCAACAGTCAACAGTCAACAGTCAACAGTCAACAGTCAACAGTCAACAGTCAACAGTCAACAGTCAACAGTCAACAGTCAACAGTCAACAGTCAACAGTCAACAGTCAACAGTCAACAGTCAACAGTCAACAGTCAACAGTCAACAGTCAACAGTTTAAAGTCAACAGTCCAGCTAGTCTTCTGTCATCTGTCTTCTGTCTTCAGTCTTCAGTCTTCAGTATTCAGTCTTCTGTCAACAGTCTTCAGTCTTCAGTATTCAGTCTTCTGTCCACAGTCTTCCGTCAACATTCTTCAGTCTTCATTTTGTATTTTTGAATCATTTTTTAAACCCTACTTTTTATGTTAATCATACCACTTCCAATTTTCTCCAGCAAGGTACAATCCTTATCGCATTTCGCTGATCGAAACTAACCGCACATTTAGACCATAAAACTTTATGCCTGGCCACGCTCGCCCAATATTTCCTTATCCAATTTCCATTAACTCTATCGCCCATGAGAAGCTTTTTCCATCGCGCGCGTTCGTAACACATTTCCCGTTATGCAGTAGGAAAAATATCATTCCTGGACCGAATATTTTCGATATTTTTTTTCGCCCTCGCCCCGTTCAATTTCGAAACACATTTCTCTCTCGCTTTGCCACAGTCGAAGGTGAATGAATAATTCATACGTTTCGTTTATATGCACTTAAATTTTAATATTAAACATTTTTACTCGGTATCCGCTTCCCCTTCCCTTCCTCCCAGAAATTGAAAACCGAATCCTCCACGTTCCGCCACTTGAAGGAGATGAGAAATAGTCACCAACTCCGACTCCACCCGGACTGCAGGCAGCATCCTCTTTTGGGCCAAGGTGCAGCTGCAATTTGCCGGCTTTTTGCATATTCAAGTCTCTCTTTCTCTCTGGTCACACCTTACCTCCAACCTCCTTGGGGAAAAAGGAAACGTAAACCTCCGCAGATCCACTTTGGACCGGGCAAAAAGTCCGTCCATTTGTCCCACCCAGGGACCGCCGGGCGATGCAATCGTGCTGCAGATGATGATGATTATGGCTGGGGTTCGTTTTTTTTTGGTCCTGCCCGGGATCAATTTGTTGTAACTGAGGCAGAGGTGACACTTTTTACAGGGAATTTGCTTCGTTTTTGGAATTTTGAATCGCCAGCTTCTTGAGGCGCTTCAAGAGGAGCACGGGTTCTTTTTTCGATTTTCCGGATCATTTGAGCTTTAGAATTGTGACTCGTTTCAAAGTTGGACACTTGCTGTGCTTTATATCAATTGCAGGAAAAGTGTCGTGTGACGAGATTTTGCTGGTGGGCCTTTTGCACGTTCAATTTGAAGTTTAGTTTCAAACTCTAGCAAATATTGTTTTCAAACCTTTAACTAAAGAAACATGTTAGGTATCGTTGATTTTGACTGTCGTTTTTCATGATATTAACCTTTTTCTGTCCAATCTAACAATAATTCAAGGATCTTCTTCTGTAAGATCAATTATTTCTGGTGGCTCAGGAATGATAACTTTTACAAATACAACGCTGTCATCCTCGTGAGGAAATGTCTGCGAATTGGCTGCAGGACCAGTTTGTGGTTGTGGTTCGGAATTTGATGAATCCATCACTCAAGTGCCAAAGTTTGTAGTTGTCAAATCAGGTTGCTTACTTTGATTAAAAATAACATTGAAAATAATTATAATTTTATTTTCATTGCACATATGTTTAATGCACGAACGCCAAATTATATTATGACAATAATATTCATTAAACACCAATCACAAAAATCAAAGGATCCAAATATAACTGTACCATTTTGGATTTAAAAATAATGTCGAATGCTTAAGATAGACCCAATCAAGCCAAAACAGCAAAAAATCCGATTAGAAATACGCATGAAAAAGTCACTCACTTATGTGAGAAAAAACACTTAATGTTATACATTGCATGTATTTTTTCTCCACACACAAAAAAAAGATGCAAGTTGCAAGTTTCAAACAAAGCACCAACAGTGAGGACTGGCGGCTAAGCCCGCTCGGTTATCAGAGAAGTGCGGGAAGAATAAACGCCGAAATGAGTCTGAAATTTCTTTCTAGTAGGTTTCTCGTACTGATGGGCTTCATATTTCTGGGTGTAATTCTTAAAAAAAATGCAATATTAGGTACTACTTTTTTGCTGTGAATGCATTATTTTTGGGATTTTCTTTGATACTAGATGAGCTCCTATCTGTGCCGAATTTGTCTTTGATGATGTCCACTTCTTACGATGGTCCTAAATTTTTGAAATGTTCTATAGCGATCTTATTTGTTGAAAAACGAAAAAAATGGTGAGAAATAATAATGTATCTATTTCTGAGCATTTTTTTCCTTTTTCTATAATTTTGAAGATCTGGCAACCCTGTCTCCGGTTTAACCACTTAAGTGATATTTATGTACATTTTTGAAGCGCGATTTCATTTATCTGTATGGAACATAGATCATCCGACGTTTTGTTGCATAGTTAATCAAAAAGAATATTTACCAACCCTGTCTGAAATAATGACCACTTAAAACTGGAATGCCCAACGCATGTTCAAATTAAGGTTGGAACGTTTTTGCGAGCAAAAACTGCGGTTCAACATAATGTCTACTGTGGTAGTGGTAGAATGAAGTGGGTGTGAGAACGAAGAGCAAATAATCTGCAAATTTAAGCTGTTTTTTGCCGTATTATCAACGGGTAGTGATCGCGATCGTAAGTTGCCGTGCGTAGCACCTGGGACGACGTTATCTATTTGATCCACCCACTGTGAAAGCACAAAATCGTGAAAAAAGAAACGCATATTGTGTTTAGAATAATACCACTTCATCGTCGTCGATCACGTGCGATCAGTTATCGTTTTTCGATCACTACCATCATCTTCGGTCAACTGTGGTCACGTTGCAGCTACGAAATGTCGGAGAATGATAAGAAACGCAACAAGCCTGATGATACCAATACATCGCCGATCCAAGACATCTCCAATCGCGACCTGGCTAAGCTGATTGCGGAGCAGACCAAAACAACAAAACAACAGTTCAACCAACTAGGAGAAGAACTTCGCAATGAGCTGAAACAAGGACTGATGGGGATCAACCAGGAGCTTAGGGATGTCAGATCTAGCTTGGAGCAGATAAAACTGGATGTTATGGACAACACCGAGGCGATTGCTCGCACTGAGCGATCCAGCGACCTGATCGTCAGCGGAGTGCCGTACACCCGTGAAGAAGACCTGTACAGTTATTTTCGGCATTGGTGTCTGGCCTTGGGATACACTCAGCACTCAGTTCCTTCCGTGGATATTCGACGCCTCACCAGGGTACCTCTGAACGATGGCAAGAACTGTTTGATTCTGCTGCAGTTTGCCATCCCTAATCAGAAAAACGATTTCTACAGCAAATATTTACGCTCGCATTCGCTCACTCTGAGGCAAGTCGGGTTTCAAACGGACAGTAGAGTTTACGTCAATGAAAGCTTGACTCCGTCTGCGAGGAAAATCAAGGCCAAAGCTATGGAACTGAAGAAGGAGGGAAAACTGGCCAGTGTGTTCTCCCGGAGTGGTGTGATCCATGTGAAAGCCGCTTCTTCCGACCAGAGTCTCCAGATCAAAACAACAGAAGATCTGCAACGGTTCCAACGTCAATTACCCCTTTCCAAATAGTTTTTCTTTTCCTTCATCTTCCATTCCTTTTATTCCTTTCCAATCTCCTCTCCTGAAAGTTAAACAAGCTAGACCTTTCCATTCAAGTTATTCTCGTCCTTCCAATCCTATCCTTTTTTCCTTTGACTCCCCTCCTGAAAGTTATGCTGTTCGAGAAGAAGTTGCTGTGCCGCTGTGGATGCCTGCTGCTGGTGTTGCTGTGCCGCTGGGGATGACTGCTGCTGGTGTTGCTGTAATGTTGCTGTGGCCAAATCGCTGTCGTCGCCGAAGTCGAAGATGATACAAGTATTTCTCTTATTATTATTATTGTTATTCCAAAATCATTTGTAGATGAATGCGCTTTTGTTTAAAGTATTTGTGGTTAAAGTACAGATCGTGAAGATTGTAGTCATTTTTTGTTTTTCTCTAAACAACTTTAAAATGCTCTTAAATCATGTTTTCTTAGTTCCTATCTGTTTTCTGTTCGATGTCGGTTGATGATTCAAGAAGCAATAACTCTAACAATTTGAGTATTCCAGGTATTGTGATGAAATCTGCTCTCATTCACAACAAACTTTCTGTATGCTGTATGAATAGCCAAAGTATATGTGCTCGAAAATTAACTAAATTGGATGAACTTCGCAATATTGCATACATTTCCAAAGTCGACGTCATGTGTGTTTGTGAGTCATGGTTGAAAATGGAAATACCAAACGACGTACTTGAAATTGATGGTTATAAAATTATAAGATGTGATCGTAAAGGAAGAATTGGAGGTGGTATCTTGTTGTATGTTAAAAACTTTTAAATTGTAAAGTCATCATATCATCACATGATATTGACAATGCACCAACTGAATTTATTTTCGTCGAAGTTTCTGTAAATCATGAAAGTTTACTCATGGGATTTATCTACAATACTCCAAATTCCGATTGCTCTCAGTTGATGATCGACTTGCTTTCCCGTAGTAATTTACAGCATGAACACATGATTATCATGGGCGATTTCAATACCAATCTTCTTGACCTGAACTCTTCTAACACAAGACGTTT
Source organism: Culex quinquefasciatus (assembly GCF_015732765.1). NCBI lineage: Eukaryota > Metazoa > Arthropoda > Insecta > Diptera > Culicidae > Culex > Culex quinquefasciatus. The sequence continues at coordinate 79,368,964 of NC_051861.1, read as the reverse complement.
TTAAAGTGTTTACAAAGTTTGTCTCTGAAACCTGTTGGAGAAATTCCTACACATTTTCACAGAACAGGAGCATCTTTGATAGATCTTTTATTAACTAACAAAAAAGAATTTATTTTGCGTTTTAACCAAGTGTCTGTACCGTTTATGTCCAATCATGATTTAATTTTTGCGTCTGTTGATGTTGATGTATCGAATGTTAATGAAAATATTTGTTTTCGTGATTATGGTCACATGAATTCGTCTCTGCTTTTAACAATGTTTGATCAGATCGATTGGAATTATTTTTAGCCTTGACAATCCAGATATCTTAGTAGATTTTTCAATACAAACATTAAAAATCTGCATGATAACTGCGTTCCATTACGGAATTTTATCCAAAACCCCATAATAAACCTTGGTTTAATGCAAACTTGTCTAAAGTAATTGTTGATAGAGATTTAGCTTTTTCTAAATGGAAACAATTTAAACATGATAATGACCTCACGCTTTATAAAAGGCTTAGAAATAAGGCAACAAATATGATCAACAATGCCAAGAAAAATTATTTCAGCACAATGTTTGCTCAAAATTTGAACTCGAAAGAATTATGGAATAAACTCAATGCTATTGGATTTAAGAAAAAATAAAAACGAAAAACAACCTAAATGCAGATCAAATCAATCATTTCTTTGCAAGTAATTTTTCAACTGGGATCAGTTCATCCACAACATTGAATGCTATCGCACCTGTACCTGAGGCTTTTGCTTTTAAACCTATTGAATCATATCATGTTGTTAATGCAATATATGAAATAAAATCTAATGCAGTTGGTCTGGACGAAATTCCAATTAAATTTTGCAAAGCTATAATTCCCCTCATAGTTGAACCCATTCGACATATTTTTAATAAAATAATTAAAACTTGTATTTACCCCAAAGTTTGGAAAATATCGAAAGTTGTACCTATTAAAAGAAAGGTCCTAAAATTAGTTTGGACAATTTACGTCCAATTAGCATTTTATCTGCGCTTTCTAAAGCTTTTGAAAGAGTTATTAAAAAACAAATTACGGATTTTGTTTCTCGTTTTGATTTATTAACACCTTGCCAGTCGGGATATCGCCCAAGACATAGTACTAAAACAGCAATGCTAAAGATATGTGATGATATTGGTTTAGTGATAGACTCAGGTGGATACGTTGTGCTTGTTCTTTTAGACTATTCTAAAGCATTCGATACTATTTGTCATAAAACTTTGTGTGATAAATTAAAAATGATTTTTGGTTTTTGTCCTGATGCAGTACGTTTAGTACGATCTTATTTGTCAAATAGATTTCAAACTGTTTTTAACGACGGAATATTTTCTCAGTTGCTTCCGGTTCTTTCAGGAGTGCCACAAGGATCCGTTCTTGGTCCATTGCTTTTCTCATTATACATTAATGATCTACCGTCACACCTACAAGGATGTGGTGTTCACTTGTTCGCAGATGACGTACAGATATATTTTGACTGTACCAATAAACCACAACTTGAAATATCTAACATGATAAATACAAATATGACCATTGTTGCCAATTGGGCTATTTCAAACAATCTAAAACTTAATGCATCAAAAACGCAAGCTATTTGTATTTCAAGATCAAAAAGACCTGTGTTTAAACCCGACATATTTTTAAATAATCAATTAGTTCATTATAACGATACAGTTATCAGCTTAGGAGTGAAAATTACCAGTAAATTCGAGTGGGACGAATTTGTTTTGATGCAATGTGGAAAAGTTTATGCTGCTTTAAGATCCCTTCGTCTCAAAGCAAATCATCTCGACTTTCAGATTAAACTAAAATTATTTAAAGCTTTAATTTTACCGCACTTTATAACCTGTGACTTTGTGTTGAAACAATCGTCCACTTTTGCTTATAATAAATTAAAAGTTGCTTTAAACTGTTGTGTACGTTTTGTGTTTGGTTTAAATCGTTTTGCAAGCGTGACTCACAGACAGAATATCCTAATTGGTTGTCCGTTTTCTCGTTTTGGTGTGCTTAGATCAGTTCTACTCTTACATAAATTTATTGTCAATCAGTCCCCTCCATACATCACCTCAAAAATAACTCCTATGAGAAGCCGAAGAGGAAGAAAATTCATCTTGCCAAGATTTAAATCATCTCACTATGCCAATTCTTTTTTGTTAGAGGTATTGCAGAATGGAATCAATTGCCGCCTAATCTACAATTGTTAAATTCGAGTATAGGATTTAAGAAAGCATGTTTAGAGCATTTTAATAATAGTTAGTTTTTAGATTAATTCAGTTTGATTGTCTAGTTCTTTCTTTCGTTGTTTACCAATTGTTTCTCAGCGCATTTCATTCTACGTCACGGCGTGAACAGATAAGATGTGTTCCGACAACACTGCCGCTAGTCGCGGTGAAACAGACACGGTCGCAGCAACGCCGCAAAATACGTCGACGCGACGCGTTGACTACAACTGTCACAACAAAACAGAGAGACAAGGAGAAAGAGCGAGGAGGAAATAAACACGAAGAAAGAGTGGTTAGCGATAGGGAGAAAGTTTGTTGACATCGAAGAAGAAGTTCACGAAACAAAGTCGAGTTTTACTGCGAACGAAGTTGCGCAGGAAAGTAGTTTGTGCGGGATTATTTGCGAGGTGGATTATTTGTGCGCGTAGGTCAGACGATCACAAGAACACGGATAAAACACTCGTACGGACTTCAGACCGTTTGGCCAGGACAGAACAGGACAGTACAGACGGAACTGACGTGCCAGGATCACAGATTTGGCACGAAGAACAACGAGTTAAAATCTCAGCAGAGCCCGGTGTGGTCATTGCTGCTGGGGTGAATTGATTTAAGGATCGGTGGATTGTGCAAGGAGTAGGAAGGAATTTCTGTACGGAAGCGAACTAAAAAATGTAAGACGTACACACACATGTAAATAAGTACAAAACAAACTAAAATTGAACTTTTTAATATATTTTCAACAGTTTGATCTGCTGCGAAGCGGCTGATGCACAAAATTTGGGTTTTTATTCCGCCACCGTCCGAACAAAATCAAAATTTTTTATACCGGATTCGGAAATGGTTTCCCGTATGAAGGAAACGAAGTGCATGTTCTGCAAAAAGGCAGACAAGCACGAGCATGGTTGGGAGGAGTGTTCTAAGTGCGGTTCGTGGGCTCATACAAAGTGCTCGGGCGTGGATGAAAAGTCGGAAGATGAGTGGATCTGTCCGAAGTGTGTCGACTCCGAATTTCTGCTGAAAGTTCCGGGGAATAAGACGAAGAAGTCAGGCGCCATCAGCGATTCGGGAACCGTCCCAGGCGCTAGTTCTGTTGCAGTTCCAACGGAAGAGGAGTTGGCTGAGGAACAGCGTGCCGAGCGGGAGGCTTTCGTGAAGCAAATTGAGCTGCGCAAGAAACGTCTGGCGGAAAAGCTGGCCTGGAGCGAGCAGAGGATGAAGGAGGAGGCGGAGATGCAGGCGCTTGAGTTGAAAACTCAGCGCGAGATCGAGCAGAAGCAGCTGGCGCACGATCAGGAGATGCTGCAGCGTCAGTTGTCTGTAGAGAAGGAGTTTTTAAAGAAACGGTCAGCTCTGAAGAAGCAGATCGATGCTAGCAAGGCCAAGGTCGAAGCGCTGAAGGCCGAGAAGTCCACGGAGCAGAAAGTGACCGACTGGTTGAAGGGCGGCGAGAACTCTGGAACTGGAGGGATACCGAAGCCAAAGCCGAAACCGGAAGTCACTCCGGAGAGCAGCGATCATGAGGACTCTGGAGAAGATAGCGACTCGGTCAAGTCCGCAAAAGGTGGCGTCAAGAACAAACCGAAGAAGAGGGGCGAATCGTTTGGCAACACTACTCGCATCACGCGAGAGCAAATGGCCGCGCGAAAGGTGGTGTCGCATGCCTTGCCGAAGTTCAAGGGCGAACCGGAAGTCTGGCCGCTGTTCATCAGTTGCTTCGAGCACACCACGGCAGCGTGTGGCTTCTCCAACATCGAAAATCTCACGCGGCTTGTGGAGGCACTTGACGGCGAGGCGCTGGAGAACGTGCGAAGCAGCCTAGTTTTCCCGAGTGCGGTGCCGGGCATCATCCAAGATCTCCGAAACATGTTCGGGAGACCAGAGAAGCTACTGAAAGCGTTGCTGGAGAAGGTGAGGCAGGCGCCGGCACCGCATGCCGATCGTTTGGGTACCTTCATCAACTTTGGGATGGTGGTGAAGCAGTTGTGCGACCACCTTGAAGCTGCAGGTCTGCACGACCACCTGAACAATCCCATGCTGGTGCAGGAGCTGATCGAGAAGTTGCCGCCTAGCTACCAGATGGATTGGGTCAGATTCAAGCGGGGCAAGAAGGAGAATCCACTGCGAAGGTTTGCGAACTTCATGAAGGGGATCGTGGACGACGCTTCGGAGGTGGCAGATTTTTCGTCCCAGAACTTGAGCGACCACAGCAAGCCGGAAAGAGGAAAGCCGCAGGGCAGAGCGTTCGTTCATGTCCATGAAACGGAGCTGAAGCAGGTCGAAGCGCAGCGCATCGAGAGACCAGGAAGGCCCTGCTGGTTCTGCAAGCGGGCGGATCACTTCATCCGATCCTGCGAGGACTTCAAGCGGATGAACGTCGCGGAACGGCTGAGGAAGTAGAGAGATTGCAATTGTGTGGCCGGTGTCTGAACAATCACGGATCTAGACCTTGTAACTTCAGGGGCCGGTGTACGGTTCCGAACTGCGTCGGCGACCATCATCCCCTCTTACACCGCGCGGAAGAGACGGTGCAGCTGCAGAAAGCGGAGAACTCGAGTCGTTCGGTGATTTTCCGCATGATGCCAGTAACACTGCACGCCGGAAAGAGACAGTACGACACTGTAGCGTTCCTGGACGAAGGATCGTCGGCGACGCTGGTGGATGACGCCGTGGCCAAGCAGTTGAAGGCAGAAGGAGTTCCAGAGCCGTTGATTGTCAACTGGACCGGAAACATCAACCGGATTGAGGACGGATCGCGCAAGGTGGAGTTGATGCTGTCAGCCCAGGGATCGACAGAGAAGTTTCCGCTGTCGACGCGAACCGTTGGAGAGCTGCTTTTGCCACAGCAGGAAGTGAACTACCCAGAAGTGGTGGGAAAGTACACGCATCTGTCCGGCGTGCCGCTGGAAGATCTTCCGTCAGGTGTACCGACGATCCTGATCGGATTGGACAACCTGCATCTGTTCGCGCCATTGGAGTCACGAATCGGCCAGCCTTGTGAGCCGATTGCCGTGCGATCGAAGGTCGGATGGACGGTTTACGGAACGGAGAAGCGCAAACCGCGCAGAAGTGTCCATTTGAATGTGCACTCGGTGGTTCCAGTGAGCAGCAGGCAAGCGCCTGAAAAGCGGAAGGTGCCGGATATGCAGGACGGCAGAAAGCCGTCTACAGTTCCGGTTAGCAAGCCCAAGAAGGAGACGCAAGCACGAGAGATTCTGAAAGAATCGACGACCTCTCTGGGTCGAGAGCCGGAGAAGAACCCGGCACTGAAGGAGAAAAATGAGCCCATGAATCGCCAGCGTAACGAAGACTGCACAACCGAAGATGAGCAGCTGGAAAAGCCGAGAGCGGCAGCGAGCGAACATCGTTTGGACTCCGGGGCAGTTCCGAATACCAACGGCCACGAGACGAGCGAGGCGCCAACGAAGATGGTGTGGGAAATTGTCAACAATTGCGCGGCTCAGCTGACGTGGGTGCGGACGACGTGGTCGGTCAATCCTCCCCTGTCATCTCACTTGGGAGATGCTTGGGAGCGACTGATGCGATCGGTCAGTGAAGCGCTCATGGCGCTAGACGATGGGCGGCGGCTCATGGACGAGATCCCAAAGACTGCCATCGACGAAGCGGAGAACGCACGTCTGCTTGCATACGTGTTGCAGCAGTCGGACGAGGCTGAAGCGATTTTTCCCAACTCTTTTCAGCGAGATGCTTCACCAAACCAACCGGGCGGGGCTCTACCGTCACCACATCCGGCGGTGGCTCTACGGGACACGTGCCAGCGTCCCAAACAGCTGGCCGACGTAACATGGAAACGACGGAACGACGAGAACCTGCCGAGGCGGACGAGGTTCGGGAAGACGATATCGCGGGAGAGAAATGCCCAGACCATGGAGGGCAACGAACGGAAGTGCTGGATTCGGGGCCCCGTGGACGAATCGATCGCGTGCAAGGACGAGCGGGTGAGCAAGGCGTGCGTGCGCACCGAAAGCGGCTGGTGCAAGCGAGCGGTGGCGAAGCTGGCAGTGTCGGAGATACGAGTGGGTAACCCTAAACCGGAAGCGGACTCCCGGATCGGGTTACGGGCTGGGGAATGTTCCGACAACACTGCCGCTAGTCGCGGTGAAACAGACACGGTCGCAGCAACGCCGCAAAATACGTCGACGCGACGCGTTGACTACAACTGTCACAACAAAACAGAGAGACAAGGAGAAAGAGCGAGGAGGAAATAAACACGAAGAAAGAGTGGTTAGCGATAGGGAGAAAGTTTGTTGACATCGAAGAAGAAGTTCACGAAACAAAGTCGAGTTTTACTGCGAACGAAGTTGCGCAGGAAAGTAGTTTGTGCGGGATTATTTGCGAGGTGGATTATTTGTGCGCGTAGGTCAGACGATCACAAGAACACGGATAAAACACTCGTACGGACTTCAGACCGTTTGGCCAGGACAGAACAGGACAGTACAGACGGAACTGACGTGCCAGGATCACAGATTTGGCACGAAGAACAACGAGTTAAAATCTCAGCAGAGCCCGGTGTGGTCATTGCTGCTGGGGTGAATTGATTTAAGGATCGGTGGATTGTGCAAGGAGTAGGAAGGAATTTCTGTACGGAAGCGAACTAAAAAATGTAAGACGTACACACACATGTAAATAAGTACAAAACAAACTAAAATTGAACTTTTTAATATATTTTCAACAGTTTGATCTGCTGCGAAGCGGCTGATGCACAAAATTTGGGTTTTTATTCCGCCACCGTCCGAACAAGATGTGTGTCTTAAGTTCGGAATAAATATAAACAAACAAACAAACAAACAAACTTTTTTATGCGCTTGCCTCCGCGGAATTTTGGGCGATTTACACGTGAGCAGTTCTTTCAGATTTCGGTCATTCGATTATTTTTGTATTTTTTAATCCGACTGAAACTTTTTTGGTGCCTTCGGTATGCCCATAGAAGCCATTTTGCATCATTAGTTTGTCCATATAATTTTCCATACAAATTTGGCAGCTTTCCAGACAAAAATGATGTAAGAAAATTCAAAAATCTGTAGCTTTTGAAAGAATTTTTTGATCGAAGTGGTGTCTTGGGCAAAGTTGTAGTTTGAATATTACGCCCTTTTAAAATGTCAGTCCTGGTTTAAAAAATTGAAATAATTTTTTTCGAATAGATCGGAAAGCATTACGAATGATTCATTTTTCAACATTGTAAATCGGACCATTAGTTGCTGAAATATCAACATTAGAAAATGGTGGGTTGTTTGGGTGAGACTTAGAAAACATCAAATTTCTTGCTTTTAAACCTTTGCATGGCAATATCTCAACAACTAAGGGTCGTACCAACAATGTTCAAAAAAGCAAAATATAGAGAATTTTCTCATAAAAAAAGTCACCTAAAAATGGATTTAACTTGAAAACGATGCACTTTATCTCAATTTCACTGGAATACTTTTTGATTGCAAATTTTATTTTTACATCGAAAAATGAAGTTAAAAAAATTTTGCACCCAAAATTTCGATTTTTTGAAAAAAATCAGTATTGATTAAAAAATTTATAACTCGGTCAAAGTTTTTTTGCACAACCTGGAAATTTCTGAAAAGTTGGCATTCGATGTCCTTTTTTTGCAAATCAAGTTTTAGTGACAACAAATTAAATAAAAAATCACCAAATTTTTTTTACCGTGTATCATTTTTTCAAGTGTAATCCGATACCTACAACTTTGCCCAAGACACCAAATCGATCAAAGAATTCCTTCAAAAGCTACAGATTTTTGAATTTTCGTACATCATTTTTGTCTGGACAGCTGCCAAATTTGTATGGAAAATTATATGGACAAACTAATGATGCAAAATGGCTTCTTTGGGCATACCGAAGGCACCAAAAAAGTTTCAGTCGCATTAAAAAATACAAAAATTAAAATTGAAGAAAAAAGACCGATTTTGTAGAGAATTGCTTACGTGCAAAAATAGTTGAAATGATATTTTTTATTACAAAAAATAAAGATTTAATCAAACCGAGTTCTGCAAGGTTCTATGATTATCTAGATATCCTTATAATTTACTCAAAAAAGAACCTTCCCGATTAGTAGCGTTATGCCCGAGAAACATAAATAATTTACAGCCTGAAATGGTGATGAGATTGAAATTTGGTGTCAAAGGGATGGCGTACTAAAAATTTCGAAAAAAAACACAAAAAAAAGTTTTGAAAACTCTGCCACTTTTCGTTGCTTAACTGTAAAAAGTTTTGGAACATACCATTAAGGAAAATGTATTGTTCTGTTCGAACCTACCTTAGCTTTGAAAAGTATTTTTTAATTTAGAGTTAAATTTTTAATTTTAAAATTTCGTGTTTCGTGATTCACGTTTTAACAAATTTACAATTATTATTTTACCGAGTTTACAAATTTCCAACGCAAACATTTCAATGTTATTTTCAAAGTTCCTTGTAATTCAAGTCACTAACACCTTCTGGCAGCTTTCTCAAGCCCAAAAGACAAATTTGTCTCCAAAACACCCACACTACACGCACCAGTGATTTTCACAGTCAAACACCGTTTCACAAATACACTCGCTCTCCCGAGCCTCGATCCCCCGGTACAAATGTGACAAATATCGTAAAATGTGAATTTAATTGAATATTCATGTTAAACAATTATTGTGCGCCAGCACCGTTTGTTGGCAAACCTTTTTCCCCTGTACAGTGTGCGATGCCAGCTTTTGGAGGAGTCCTTCTTTTGCTCGTGTTGTGGTTTTGATCCGGAAAATGCCCACCACGTGTGGGTGTGTGTGTGTGTGTGTGTGTTAAGGTGAGGGCAAAGTAACGTTTCCCCACCAAAAAAGGGACGAAAGCACACCCCAGAAAGCTCACAAAGGATATGCGAAAAGGGTGTCGCAAAATTTTTATACCGCCCGAATAAAACAGCCGCCAATTTTGGGCACCACCCCCACCGCCCCAAAACTTTAACCGAAAACCCTCCTCGAAGTTGTTTGTAGGTAATAGAATGTTGCTTTTTACGATTATTATATTACACGCACGGTTTATTCCAGAGGCTCACCCAAAATTAAGGTAAGGGGACCAATTTTGGGCTGATTTCAAACTGGTTTAAACAAAAAATATAGGCCAAATATAGGAAAATTTCCTTCCCGTCGTTAAAAATGGCCCTTGGTGCGACGTTTTATGGTCTTCAAAGCGCGCAAATGTGGCCAATTTAGGTGCGCAGCGCTCTTTCGTGCCTGGTTTAGGTTAGGAAGTGAGCATTCCTGCACGCAAAACGGCACGCAAGGGTCAGGGGGGCACTTACTTACTGTGGCAATCGGAACCAGTTCGTGTGACTAGAGGCAATAGTTAAAGTTTGCCCCCGTTGATGGGGTCACCGGGAGTTCACAAAGTGGGAAAGTTTTGGGCGCTGGAATTGGTGCCCAATTTGCGTTTGCTTTGCAAATGAGGTGGAAATTAGGATTGAAAGTGTGCATGAAGTTGCAGACAATTTCCTTTGGAAAAAGTGAAATTGATTTTATTTGAAAACTGAATTAGAACTTTTTCGATTTGATAATAACAATCACTAAAATTGAAACTAGACCAACGAGGTTTCAATTAAAATTTGAATTCCTGTGATTATTGTTTGGTCATTTGCAATTAATAACGTAAAAAAAATCACTGGAACTCATCCAAATAAGCAATTCACTACGTGTTCGCAATTTGACATTGCATTGCATTTTTTGATTTTTTTTTTGCATTGATTTCTTCAGAAATTTGTGGAGCGTTTTATCAAAACTTCCAAAATTTACTTTTGGTCAACTAAGATGCACAATTCGAAGGGGGGTCAAAAGTTAGTCAAAATCAAGTTTTTGTGATTGAAAGTTAAATTTAAAATTCGGGTTTTTTCTATGTACCGTTTTTTTCCTAAAAGTCCTAATCATAACCAAACAACTTTTCCGAAGATACCAAATCGATCAGAAAGTGCATTTTTTATGGACAGACTCACATTTTTATGGAGACTTGAAATTAATGCAAATTTATGGCTTAAAATGAACCAAAAAGTTGACTTTTTTTTTTAGATTTTTGCTATCAGGACAACCAAAGAAATATGCACAAAAGTTTGAACTCTTTTTGAAATGTTAAAGAAAATAATGTGGTTTGTGATATAGCTTTAGAATTGTGATTTCCTAACCTAAAATAATCAACATTAACCCGTTTAGCAAAGTATATGCATTAGAAGTTCACCAAAAACTTAATTCATTAGTTTATACAACTATTGATTTTTAAATACTTAATCAAACTTTGGTTTGCTAAAGAGCGGCCGTAGCGGTGTTCGCTTTGTAAGCGAATGGTTCTAGGTTCGATTCCCATCTGCTCCCAACGAGAGAGTTAAGAAAACAGAAACTTGAAGTGATGAATATGAACGAAAAACCAAAGGTGCTCGAGGCGGGGTTCAATTCCCCGTCCTTTGGATTGGTAAGCAAAAATGCTAACCATTAGGCCATAACGACTTGGTGAGCTTGGACTGGAATTAGGAATACTGTTACAGAGAGCGAAATGTGGCGCTATAGCCATGGCAAATAGTGTCCAGGGCATTCGTGGAAATACAATGTCCCATCCCAAAGGGTCCCGGAGTACCAAACCTTTTTAGCATCGTGCTCCCAACGAATACAATCAAATCTCGGAGCGTATGGTGGTGTGTGCCCACGCTTCTTCCTCCCCTGTCGATTCAGAATTGTGTTGTTGTTCGAACACTCTGTGCTAAAACTCAACCCAATTACGAATCATCTCTGCGATACGGCTTTACGCAGTAGGTCTGGCCGCTTTAACGCTTGTGATGTTTCAATGCATTCCGATGCAATGGCGCCCTACAAATGTTAATAAATAGCAAGAAAAGTGGTAGGCGTAATCTAACCTAAGGCACTCTCCAGGATCCCTTCGAAAGATTGGCTGTGCTAGGGTCTGATTAGATTAGATTAGATTAGATTCCATCGTCTGATTTTTTTAACATTTTTAGTTTTTTCTAAATCGTAATTGGCCAAACAATAAAAAAAACACTTTAATTCCTGCACACTGGCATGAAATTCAAAGAATTTACAAAAGTGTCAGCCTATTGCTTCCACACGAATCGTTTTGAGGTGCAAAAAATACCTTGTCAATGTGGTCAGATCAAAACCCCCTTAGCGCCAACCAACCGAACAAACCAAAACATCAGCAAAAAAGTACGACTAACTACCCTGACCGACCTGCCCTACCAATAGGCCTAGTCAGTTACTGTGCAGGCCACCTCATCGCACCAAGTGACATAATAAATGGTTTCCACTATTAACTGCTCAAATCGCAACCAGTTAATCATGCAATTAGTACCGCATGTTTTATCCTCAACTCTCCTAAACCCCTTTCCTCCCACCTTAACCGGTAACGGTGTCTACACGACCGACGCCGGAAAAATGTGTCCCCCCACCCAAACCAACCCCTTGCCGTGTGACGTAATTTATGGTTGTCCTGGCTTGTTCAAATAAACGTCAAACAAGACCCGCTCCTCTATTCACACCCCCAAAACGCGCGACGCGACGTCGACCGGTGGTGGTGTGGTGAATAACGAGCGTGGTGAAATTAAAATCATAAATAAATTTTCAAACAAACAATCCGGGCTAAAAAGTCGAGCACGAAGGGGGTACATTTTTCACTCGCAATTATTAATGAACGGTCCCCCACAGCACCTCGCCACCACTTCAAAAGCCGCGAGCTCTCGAGTTTGGCGGCGGTGCTACCGCCATTGTGTAATTCAAAATGGCGACAAAGTCCTCTCAGCGGCGTGTGGTGCTGGCAGACGAAATTGAATTAATAACTCATACAATAAACATAAATAAAGCGTGTAATGATGTAAGTGTTAAGCACCGTCGGGTGTCGTCGTAGGTCGTCAGCGTTAGTTAATCTTGGCGTTGCGTCGTAAGTCTAGTGCTGCTAAACGTGAAGATGAACTCCCGCTGCCTTACACGGTAATTTGGGAGTAGGTGTGTGAGAGTCTCTCGCACCCTTTCGCCGAATTTGTCGTGCACACGCAGCCACCGACTGCGATCGCTTTGCATTATAATGAATTAAAAGCAACGTTGAGTGCACTGCTTAAGGGGTAAATTTGGAGACCAGTGAATAGGTAACTAAAAAATTAAGTAAGAATTCATCAATCAAAAAATTAACGATCGTTTTGAAATACATCTGAAATTTACCATACACCCAAAATTCAGAATCGAGATAAGTGCCAAAATCGGTACCAACTCACACCATCACACACTCAGTCGCCAGCCAGCGACAAGTTAAGACGTGTTTTGCTCGTGTTGTCATCTCGCGTGCTTGGAAGTTTTTGACAGATGGAGGTGGAGGAATCCTCCGAGGAGGAAGATTTTCATCCCGTCCGCGGGAATCGGAAGCGGAAGAAGTCCAGCGAGGTCACTGGAATCGGCATCGAAGGAGAAAAAGTTGAGAATACCCTGCTCAACAACAACAAGTTCAGCCCGCTAGCGGATAACAAAAACAACAACAATGCCAGCCCAGCAGGAGGAGTGGACGCCCCGGCGGTTCCACCACCCGGCCAGTCGGCAGGTAAACAAAAGCAACCACCTTTGGTGGTGAAGAACACCACGGATTTTTACAAGCTCGTGGCGATAGTGGAAAGTTGTAAATATGGTTTCAAACCGATTTACAAACTAACCCGATTTTTAACCAAGGTGACCTGCTTCTCTGTCAAAGATTTTGACAAGTTGCAAGAGCTACTCAAGAAGAAGAAAGTGGAATTCTACACCCACGATCGGCGGAGCGAACGAAATCATCGGGTGGTTCTTCGTGGTTTTCCTGATGAACTGAAACCGGACGAGGTCAAGTACCTTCTGAAGAGGGATCTCAAGCTGGACGCGCTGGAGGTGCATAACATCAAGCGGAAGGAAAAGTCCACCGTGAACGAAACTCCGTACATTGTGGTCTTCCCCAAGGGATACACCAATCTGAAGAAGCTCTCTGCAATGAAAGTTGTGGCAAGCACTATCATCCGGTGGGAGGCCTACCGGAACAAGCGGCCGAACGTGACCCAGTGCAGGAACTGCTTGCAGCTGGGTCATGGAACCAGGAACTGTCACCTGAAAGGCAGCTGCAACAACTGTGGGGGTCCCCACAAGACGGACGAGTGCAATGTCCAAGAAGCCGAGCCGAAGCGGTGTGCCAACTGCTCTGGAGCCCACGAAGCCACGGGCCGCAGCTGCCCTAAGCGTGCGGACTTCATCCGGTGGCGCCAGCAGGCGTCGAAACCGAAACCGCCGGCAAGGAAGGCGGATAAGCAGAGTCCAGCAGTTCCGGCGTTTACGCCGGCGGAGTTCCCTCCGCTGCCGGGCGCAGTTCCGGACGGAAAATCCAAGGATCGCTCTCGTCCCGCAGGAAGCAGCCAAGGTGGACCCCGAGACGGTGGAGCCACAGAGAAGGAAGCCGGGGAGGTACTCTACAGTTCGGCTGAGCTGTGGGGGATTTTCTCCGAGTACATCGGCAGGTTCAAGACCTGCAAGACCCGCTTGGACCAAGTAACCCTCGTCAGTTACATGATCTCCAAGTATGGAATTTAAGGAGTTTTTTTTTGTTATTGTATTTTGTTTTACTGATCCTCGGTCCCAACCTGGTCACAGCACCTAAAAGGACCTAATAAAAATAAGTTAAGAAAAAAAAACTCACACCATCATAACAAATGAGTTCATTCGTTAGTTGAATCAATAAATCTCCAACAAGTGTCATACATCGACTTCTGACTTCTCCATGGTCACCAAGCTGTGGTGGCCGAGGCAGCTAAGTCATTGGATTGGTTTGTCAAAGGTCTCTGGTTCGATTCCCATTGTCGACACTTTTGGTTTTTTGTTTGACGGATGAACTTTTTTGCAAATGAACCTCGAGAGAATAGTTCTATCGCCCATCTCGAGCTGTGTTCTCTGCGTCCGTGAATGGTACCACTATTCTCTCGACTCGAGACCATCATTCTCTCGGACTAGCGCTGTCAGTTTTGGGTGTAGCAAGTTTGAATTCCCCACTTTTTCTTTATACTCGTTTGACATCGAGGCTCGATAACGATAAATGATAATCTATCGTTATCGTTATTTCGATAATTCTATCGGCGATGGACGATAACTCATCTTTAAAATCTATCTAAAATCGACTTAATTCAACCATACACCCAAACGACGGTCGCATGATTTTGATGCATGGCGGCTTGAAAGTATATCAGAATCTGCATGAAAACTGTCCTCATGCATTTTTTGCGATGTAGGGGTATGACATTTTTTCCTGTTACCGACAGTTATCGACATTACCGACGGCTTTTGGTTGTATTTCACGAAAACAAACCTTATCAGAACGAGGATTGAACCACCAACTTCTTGATTATTGATCCGACACACTACCACAGCGCCATGGACGCTAGATGAAAAGTGAGTGGAAGAGCACCTACATATGCTTCTCTTTGGAGTGTTGCTCGGGGATGGGCCAGCATTATATGTGTTGGTGAGAACTGCAGATCGCTGAAATGTTTACACGCGGGCAAAAATGATCTATGGGCTTGTTGCAAAAATGTTATATGTAAAATGTGACATTTTCTGCAGCAAATCCACTGTTGCAGATTTTGAGATATATTTTTCCTTTGGGTGTATCATGTTAAATTGTCAATGCTTTCACTAAGAATATATAGTTTTTTTTAAATCTATTAAATTTTAAAGTAAACTTTGTACTAATTTTTTTTTCACGAAATACCGTATTTATTTGAAAGTACTAAAATTTTCAGAATAATATGGTTATCAAACAAAGCAAAATTTTGTTATTTTTTTCACATTAATAGAGTTTTTTTTATTAAAAAAAAACGAAAACACTCAAATTTGCATAATTTGAAATATAGGTTTCAAATGAAGTTAAATTTGGATTTTTTTACTTTATTGAAGTATTTTTGTAGATTTTTTTAAATTTTCACAAAATACCGTATTTTTTGAAAATACTCAAATTTTCATAATTTGCAATATAGGTATCAAACGAAGTGAAATTTGGTATGTTTTTTTTCAATTTATCAAAGTATTTTTGTAAAATATTAGAATTTACACAAAATACAGTATTTTTTAAAATACTCAAATTTTAAAAATTTTCAATGAGGGTATTGAAGTGATTTTTATTGCTTTTTTACTTTAGGGACCATCCACAAATCACGTGGACACTTTTTTGGAAATATCAACCCCTCCCCCCCTCGTGGAAAATTTTCCATACAAAAAACTTTTTTGTATAGAGCGTGGACAATGGCAATCCCTCCCCACCTAAAGTGTCCACGTGGTTTATGGATGGTCCCTTATTAGATTTTTTTTTTGTAAAATGCTGCTTTTACAAAATACCGAAAATGTTTTTTCGAAAATACTCATTTTTAATTTACAATATGGGTATCAAACGACGCAGAATTTTGTATGAAGCATGCAAAATTTGAATGCTTGCATGATGCATGGAAATTTTCGCTACGTTTGATACCCATATTGCATATTTTGTAAATTTGAGTATTTTCGAAAAATATAGTCATTTGTGAAAATTTTAGTATTTTTCGAAAATAAAACTCTAATAAATTGAAAAATCCTACGAAATTCCATTTCGTTTGATACCCATATTCCAAATTTGAAATTGTCAGTTATTTCGAAAAGATACAGTGATTTGTGAATATTTTAGAATTTTCGTTTCGTTTTCGTTTTCGTTTTACGGAGCAAGGTGGGGGACGCGGCCTCAAGTCAGTCCAAGTCCGGTTTCTTGTGGAAAATAGGGTAGTGGCCGAACTAGTATTGCATACCAAATGAACACCACCGGAAGATATAGAGGATCAGGAGGGGGAAGGTGAAAGAAAATTAGTGTAGGTGTGAGTAGTAGGGTGGGTACGGATTTTGAAAAGTTTCCAGATCAAGTTCTGGTGTGGTTCCTCTTGTAGGGCATACCCATAGGGACTCTCACGCCAAATTTCAGCTCATTTGGTTGAAAACTGGCTTGTCTCAAGCGAGTTCAAGTTTACATGGGATTTACTATGGGAAATTTTGAATTTTCGTTCATTCGCTCCTACAGGCCTGGGGGAAACATATAGAAACTTCTAGGATGGCCAGAAATGAGCGGAATCGTCTGGAGAACAACTTTCTCTAAGAGACCAGGTCGATTCGTTCAACCCCCATCGAGCTCAACGGCAATAATCCGGGGTTTTCGGAACCATCCGTTTTCCCCAGAAAAGCATCAAATTTTCCTTAGCATGCTATGAATGAACACCGCGGCGCCACATGTCAACAGCTACCACGTGATTGTAAAATTTTCACCAAAACTTTTTTTTTCTTATTTGGAGGTTTAGAATACAGCTAAATAGTATCAGGATCACCATAAATGATAATTCTATAGTTCAAAAAGTAATAAAAAGTAATTTTTTATAGGCGATGCTAGTCCACGTGGTGGCTGTTTGACATGTGGCGTCGCGATGTTCATCAAGCATTCTTAGCATGCTAAGGAAAATTTGATGTTTTTTTCTGGGAGAACGGTTGGTTCCGAAAACCCCGGATGTATTGCCGTTGAGCTCGATGGGGGTTGAACGAATCGACCTGGTCTCTTAGAGAAAGTTGTTCTCAGACGTTTCCGCTCATTTCTGGCCATCCTAGAAGTTTCTACATGTTTCCCCAGGCCTGTAGGAGCGAATGAACGAAAATTCAAAATTTCCCATAGTAAATCCCATGTAAACTTGAACTCGCTTGAGACAAGCCAGTTTTCAACCAAATGAGCTGAAATTTGGCGTGAGAGTCCCTATGGGTATGCCCTACAAGGAGAACCACACCAGAACATGATCTGAGAACTTTTCAAAATCCGTACCCACCCTAGTGAGTAGTAAGAACTTGGATGACTTAAGCAGTTACGTTAATCTAAGTTTAACACTGAATAAAGGAAATCTAAAATTATGATTCAAAGTAAAAAGGCCCGGAAGAAATTGAATTATTAGTTAATTAAATGAGAAAATGTAAATAATCGGCGATTTATACAAAGGACACCTATGATGTATTTCAAATTTAAAGGAAATAAAAAAAAAACTGGAAACCGAAAGATGAAAACTAACTTGTCTATGGAATATAAATCATGATGCATTTTTTTCTGGGCCCCGCCCTGTCGCGTCTGTCAGTAGTCTTATCGTACATTACAACTAGAAGCAGATGTGCAAATGAAATAGTACACTTCGACCAGTTTAACCATTGATTAAAGTCCAATCTATTATTTACGGAAAACAAACATTTATCAACAACCTAAACTAAACTTTCTGAAAGAAACTTGAATCTCAAACTCCCAAATGCCAAACATTCCTTTACCTTGTTTTTAACCCAATAAACATAACTGAACAGTTCATACTTTACAAGTTGAACACTCGTTGTTAAGACGACTATTTCCGTAGTAACAGTTCAATAGGGCGAATCTGCATTTGTAAACAAGCAGTCTATCCCCCTCTTACTTGACGTGAACTGTCACTTGAGCGAAAGGGATAGACTGTCTGTCCACAAATGCAGACGCGCTCCATTGAACTGTTATTACGGATTTCGTGCCTTCCATTTCATTAGGGCACAGAAGCTCTGCAAACAAGAGTGTATCCCTATCATACATTATGTAAACTGTCATTTGAGTGAGAGAGATGCATCCCTGTTCACAAAAACCATGTGTCCCTTTGAAATGTTAGGCTCCATTTGATCGTCAAAACTCCAGTAGATCCTCGATTCGCAACAATGGTCGATACAACCATAATCCGAAAATCGTTAGTTCAACAGATTAACGAATTTTGTCCGATATCATTCATTACTGATTGATCGAGACTCTATGGATTTTTGACTATTCCGAATGGTTAGCATACCACATAAATTGAAATCAGAGATTCTGAAAGCATTACTTAACTCACTTACACACAGATGGAGTCTGGAACTATTAAACAACCTAAAGTTACAAAAAAATACTAACTATTCTGAGTGCCTTGCAACAAAACTAATTCATCAAAATAACAAATCCTAACCTAACACCCACTTTGAAAAAAACGAAAAAAATCACAATGCCTAGAAGAGGCCTCTCTTACTGTTTTGTGTAAGCGTTGCTGTGATTTATGAATTTCTACCTAAGCTAACGACGTATCAAAAAGATTAAAACCTGTTCAAAGCAGATTTTACAAACAAGAATATTGAGATGCAAATAAAAAAAATCAATATCTTGCAATTTTACATAGTACAATAGTTGTGATTTCTATCAACACAAGTATATAAATATAAAATAAATGTGTGATATATATCAACATCGGAAACCATCTTTGCAAATAGCCCTGAAACGACGGCAACGTGTGGCTCCATCTCCAGGGGATTTGTGAATATTTTAGAATTTTATCTAAAAAACTCTACTAAATTGAAAAACCATAAGAAATTTCAATTCGTTTGATACCCATATTGCAAATTATGATTTTTTTTTGTATTTTCGAACATAGGTATTTTGCGAACAATTTTGAATACATATTTACACTTGGAAACTTACTACTTTAACCCTTTCAGTCCTGAATTTTCAAAAAAAATATTTTTTTTAACTAATGATGGGAAAATGATTTTGAGGACCATACGAAAATTATAGGCTAGTTTAAAAAAAAATTTGGGTCATATATGACCCATCAGGCTCGAAAGGGTAAAAAAAATAGCCTTAGTGAAAGCATTGAAAAATTAACTTGATATGTTGAATTATTCGATTTAAGAAGATTTTGAAAATGAGTTATCTTCCGTTAGTTGATTATCGCCGATAGAATTATCAAAATAACGATAACGATAACAAAAAATAATCGTTATCGTCTCGATAACCATTATCGTTATCGTCAGACGATAATATTATCGATGGTAATTTTATCGATTAACAACCTTGCAAACTTCCATGCAACTCGTGCAGTGGGTGCGTTATATGGTACGTAAATATTCGAAAATCTATAACATTTGAAGGATTTTTATGATCGATCGTAAGCGGCAATGTTTAAGGTATTAATGAGGACTATCCAGAAAAATGAGGCACAAAAATTCCTGCTTTGCGTTTTTTTTTCAATATTGTCTATGATGTCCATTTCTCAACATACTTTTTTTGAAATGTTCAGAAATTAAAAAAAAAATGCCTAAGAGACATGAAAGATTGGACCTCTGGTTTCTACATTCAAACATTTCCTAAGGAAAATGAAATTTTATAATCATTTCGAAAAAAAAATAAAATTTTGGAATCAAGACCAACATTTAAAAAGGGCTACACATTCAATATAACGCCCAAAAAACTTCGCCGAAGAGTGGGAAGAGATTCATCTACTCTTAAAAATGTTTCATAATTTACAACAGGTCCTTCAAAACTCCACTAAGCCACTATTCTTCAAGTTCTTTGGCAGCACTACCAGCTTGCTTGGTTGCATACGCGTCGTGACGCCGATGTCAATACTTTCTGCAGCCAGAAGTGCTTGAAGTTGGAGAAATAAAATCTTTCAGAGACCACGTTTCAATTCTGTAAAATTCTTCAGATTGGAAACATTTCTTCGCACGAGCTTTAAGTTTATGAGGTCTGAACTGTCATTATCCAATTAGAATCGAACCGATTCCTTTTAATCTTCAAACCCGGAGCGCCAGGCCCTGATATGGGATCAAGCCCTGGGACATGACAAGTTGTTCTAATTTGTCAACCGAAGAGCCTGAAACCTCTTCAAATTGACCAAACCCCTCGATACAAATGTACCGGATTAATCTGCGGACCTACCGCTGTTGAGCTCCCAAACTGGAAATTAAATGACTTTGTCCAGCCGCAAGTAAGTTTACTCCAAATCGATTACAGAAAAGCTGCTCAACGCGCTCTCGGCAAAGACAAATGTCCCCACAAACCAACGTCCCTGAGAAAAAAAAAGATGAAGTAATCCTCTCCTCCGGCGGGCACCAGCTGAGCACACAAGCTCCCGGGACCGACGGATTGTCGGTCGGGATTTTTTTCCGAGCCGCTCGGGGAACCGGCTCCAAGAACGGCTTTTGTGGTCACTAGGACACGACGGTCTGGAATCAAATTGAGCGAGTTATTAGATTTCATTCTTCGTTGTCGTCATTGGCACTTCTTTGCGCTGTCGTCGGAGCCGGTTCCAAGCGGTTGGGAAGGGGAAATGCCAGTTTCGGTTGTCGACACGATTCGAAATAGGATTTGCGGTTTTGTTTTTCGGAAAATTCTCCTCTCGGCACGAACATGTGATGGAGGACCACCAGGCAGCTTTTCCCGGGTTTCCGGGAAATATCCCCGCTCTCCGCATTTTCCCAAAGGGACGTTCGACTTTTTGCTCGGGGTGAATGTTTAGAGAAAGATAGAAAACTAGGTGGGGGGGATTTTCACCACCAGAGTTGGCGGTTTGTGTTTTAGGGAAAAATGGTTTATCGCTTTTCGAATGTGTTTTTCGCTGGGCTGAGCTGGGCCGAGAAAGGGAAAAGCCAAAAAGTTCCGGTAATCCTGTTTGTGGCGCTGCGCAAGCCTTGGTGAGGGTTTTCCCTGGTGGTGGACCTTGAAAATAGAATTTACTCTTTGCTGCGGCTTAATCGATAAGTGTGGTTTGGCCAGACTTGGCGGTTTTGCAGGTATTACTCTGTGGAGAAGCTAAACTAAAATGCTCTTTTTTCACAAGACAAACAGTTCAAATGACGCTGTTAAGGCTGTAAATCGTATAGTCTGCGTCGTTTCTGGAACTGTTCGAAACCAGCAATGCAGTGACTTCTCAGGCCTTCGACTCCGGATACTAGTCTTTAAAAAATTACCGACTATACCGATTTCGACTGCGTAGTCCTGCGTCTAACGATGTTTATTAAATTTTAATATTTTTAATTTTTAATTTTTAGCGTGGTCTAAATCCGAGCTTTCTCGGGGCTATCCCCTAAAATCAAAGATTGACCCATCACTAGGCTCAATTCCAAATTTGAGCTCATTCTGACCACGGGAACCCCTCCCTCCAATCGCTTGAAGTTTGTATGGGAAAAATCGTCAAAAAAAAAAAAGTTTTCTAAGTCTCAAATATTTTTTTCGAAAATTTCACAAATGTTTCATATATTAACATTGAAAATCGGACCATTAGTTGCTGAGATATCGACATTGAAAAATGGTGGGCTGTTTGGGTGAGACTTAGAAAACATCAATTTTCTTGTTATTAAACCTTTGCATGGCAATATCTCAGCAACTAAGGGTCGTATCAACAAAGTCCGAAGAAGCAAAATATAGAGAATTTTCTCAGCTTGTCAAAAATATTTTTTTCAAAAGTGGGCAAACGTGCACTAATTATAAAAAATGAAAAACTGCGACAATTTTGAAAAAAGTTACATAAAAATGGCTATAACTTGAAAACGGTGCACTTTATCAAAATTTCACTGAAGTACTTTTTGATTGCAAATTTGATTTTACATCGAAAAATAAATTTGAAAAGTTTTTGCGACCAAAATTTCGATTTTTTGAAAAAATCAGTATTGATTAAAAAATTCATATCTCGGTCAATGATTTTTTGCACAACCTGGAAATTTCTGAAAAGTTGGCATTGTATGTCCTCTAAAACATATAAAAAAAAAAAATTAAAAATAGTTTTTTTTTGCAAATCAAGTTTTAGTGATAAAAAGTTATATAAAAAAATCACCAAATTTTTTTTACCGTGTATCATTTTTTTCCAGTGTAGTCCGTATCCATACACACAACTTTGTCGAAGACACCAAATCGATCAAAAAATTCCTTCAAAAGATATAGATTTTTGAATTTTCATACATCATTTTTGTATGGACAGCTGCCAAATTTGTATGGAAAATTATATGGACAAACTAATGATGCAAAATGGCTTCTTTGGGCATACCGAAGGCACCAAAAAAGTTTTAGTCGGATTAAAAAATACAAAAATTAAAATTGAAGAAAAAAGTCCGATTTCGTAGAGAATTGCTCAACAGTGTTTTTGCTGCAGAAAATGTCACAATTTATAACGTTTTTTGCAGCAAGCCTCTACACAGCAAAAAATCCGATGGTAAAATCGCATGCAAAAGCATGCACATCACCTTCGTCAAAATAAACACTTAATTTTACACGCTGCATGTACAATTTATGTAAACACAAAAAAAAGTTGCAACCGACAGGATTCAAACCCAGCACCTACAGTAAGGACTGGCGCCTTAGTCCGCTCGGCCATCAGACCGATGAAAAATGTAAAGGATAAACGTATATGTGAGCTCCACATTTCGGTCAAGTAGGTTTTCCATACTAATGGGCTACATATTTCAAGGTGTAATATTACACAGAATCTCATAGAATAATGCAAAATTTATTTTACACCCAGGCCTTTTACACGCAGCTAGATTACTACTTCATTTGCTGTGTAGATCATTTTTGCCCGCGTGTAAACATTTCAACGATCTGCAGTTCTCACCAACACATATAATGCTGGCCCGTCCCCGAGCAACAATCCAAAGAGAAGAATATGTTGGTGCTCACTCACTCACTTTTCATCAAGCGTCCATGGCGCGGTGGTAGCGTGTCGGATCAAAAATTGAAAAGTTAGTGGATCAATCCTCGTTCTGTTAAGGATTTTTTTTGTGAAATACAACCAAAAAGCCGTTGGTAATGTCGATAATTGTCGGTAATGGGCAAAAATGTCATACCCCTAAATCGCAAAAAATGCATGAGGACAATTTTCATGCAGATTCTGATATAATTTCATGCCGCCATGCATCACAATCATGCAACAACCGTTTGGGTGTTCACAAAATTTCCTCAAAAAATGAGACGTCAAAAAGTTATTTATTGCTAAAAATTTAAATTTTCTTTCAAAAAACTGGAACAATCTATTGTAAACTATAAGGAATTCAATGTATTATGTTTAATTAATTATTTTTAGTCCAAAAGAGCACATTTAGACGTTTTATCAATTTTGAATTTTTGAACGACAAATTTGAAAAAAATACCACATAAAATGTTACACAGTTTTGATAATTAGGCTTGAAGTTTGAAATTATGTTTGTTGTCCCCGACCCGAGAGCTGAGGGACAAAAACTTTGTTTTATATTAAATTTGTCTTCAAATGAAATTTCTCAGAAAAATAAAAATAAAAATTCATATAAAAACATGTAACTTTGAGATAGATTTTTTGAAAGCGGAGTGATGATTTTTTTTAATTAAAAAAAATAGGGAAACATCGAAAAAACTGTTTGTCCGTTGCAAATATTTTTTGAAGTTTTTTGGCCAGAGTTCAGGGGGGAGGCAAAAAATATAAAAATTTGAATTACCAGCCATGGTTTAAACATTTTAGTGAATCATTTGTAGGCTTAGTGATTTTCCACGCTTCATACATTTTAAATTGTTCTCGGTTGATAAGATTTCTATTTTAATTCAAAATTTGAAGTCTCATGAAAAAAAAATCTTTTGCTCCCTGACTTTTTCGACCAATGTTGAAGAGAGGGACCTAACCTGGAAAAATATTTGCAATGGTCTGATTCAAAATTATAAAATTTATGCTTGGATGCAAAATCAAATTTGCAATCGAAAATGACTTCACACATTTCTTTGATATAAGTGTGCATCGTTTTCAAGTTAAATTCAATCCAAATATATTTGAAACTTTCTGATCCGACTACTGTTTTCTCAGTTTCACCTAATAAGCCCTAATTTTTCATCTTATGATACCTCGAAAACTATTGGCTTAATGTTCAATATAGAAAGTTTATCTTTTGTTCACCTTTTTTTGCCAATTTCATATAATTTGAATTTATTCTCACAATTTCAAAATGCACTTATTTTGCAAAATGTTCAGCTATTTTTGAAAATTAATAAAATTTTAATTATATTAATTTGTGGGGTTGTTTTTTTCATTAAATACTTCTAAATTTAAAATTATATTTAAGTTAAAATTTTAAATAAAATTGAAGTTAATATTTTAATTAATTTTACCATTTATTAAAATCTATAAAATTTATAAATACATAAAAATTTGTTTGGAACTTGTGTGAAAATTAATTATACAAAATGACCTCTTTTGACAAATAAAAACTCGGAAAAATATCGCAAAATTTTAAAAATTACTTACATTCCAAAAGAGCTTCAGGAAAATGTTAAATGTTTAAGAAATGATATTGTAAATTTTTTCAACAATCAGTAACCAATTAACTTGTAATCCATTGCAACTGTGCCCTGAATCGCTTGGTAATTCAGGGGTAAATCTTTATTGGCCTTTTAGATATTTTAGACCCAAGTAGTACAGCAATATTTCGTTAATTTAAATAATCATTTCTAGAGAAAGTTTTCTTCGAGGATCATTTATAAAGCAATTTTCAAGCTTGTTGAACTCATTCAAAATTATCTATTTTTTTATCTTCCTGTTGAGTTTTACACTTTAGATTTGGATTTGGATTCAATGTCAATCATTTGGATCTTTTTTGTGCGGTTTAAGATAACACCATTGAGTTCATTTATTCAAACTGCTTTGAAACACTCAAAAACATGCAACTGCCATTGAAAATAATTTTCTGTTTTTCAAAACCTCCGGGAAGCGTCAACTAACAATTCCACGAAATATTCATTGTTTCTTCGAACTTTCCCTGTACGACATCAATCCAATTGGGACTCGTTTCAACTTCTACTTTCCAAAACACCCGCCAAATTTCGCTCCCATTATCGACTAACCCACATAATCCACCCACAACACCATAGCAACCCCCTCGAAGGCATCGCCACAAGCATAGAAACAGATAATTTATTTTCACTTAAAGTACTCAAAAGTGGAGCAAAACACGCTTCCCCTCGTTCTCGTTGCGCTCCCACAAGTTTTGCGAGAAAAGTTTCGCGAACAACTTCAAATTTTGAGCTGGGGAGGAGGGGGGCTGTGTATTCGTCCTAATGAGAGTTTATAACGTTTTCCACCAGCGTTCCCAGCTTCGAGCAGAGGCGGTACACATGTGCAGAATTGCTTTATGAAGCAACATCTTAATTCGGTTTAGAAGGTTTCAATGCTTGTGGGGGTGAAGGGTTTTGGGAGGGGACTGTATGAGAATTCACGCAAATTGCATACTTGAAAGGAGAAAGAAGCATAACAGACTTTGGAGAGGGCAGATAGAAAGGACGGGGGGAGATTTTGTAGCAGCTGTTGTAACGTTTATGTGCTGCATGTGCTTATCGTTTTGGCACCATGAAAATGGGAGGTTTCAAGCGCCCACCTAACCCACTTGAATTGAACGTGCATAATAACTGTAATTTTAGGGCGGGACAATTTGCAAGTGGGAAGTGAGAAATGAATTTATTTTCGACGAAATTTGGAGCAATCATCGCAATTATTGATGGTTTCATTTGGAATTTCATTGCATTGGCAATCTTAATAATGACTTTTTATAATTTTCACTTGAAGAAATTGACGACATTTGTGAATTGCACAAAATCTACAAGATTTCGTATTTGACCTCATTTGTTTAATGAGATTTAAAAGTTATCACTGGTAATTTGAAGTTTCAGGCTATCACAGTTTGTTTGGAATGCGAATATTTTCATAAAACTAGTTTTGAGCAAACTTTTCACAGAATTTGCAATTTAAAACGCCCTTTACGCCCCTTAAAGCTCCTTCCGTTACCCTGGGCAAAAATCGATCGATGTAATTCCAAAAGGGGTCAGAAAAAAACCTAGAGCTCATCCGGTTTTCAATCTGCTGAAAGCGTTCACTACATCCGATGGAACCTTTCACCGGGGATGGCGCAGCACTTTCCGAGCAAAGACCCCTGATTGATCCATATTAATTAACTCTAATCTCTAATCCTTTTGTGCCCACTTGCTTGCTATATATCGTTGCTAAGCTAGTACAGCATTCTAGGGGAGAACTACCCATTTTCAGCTGGTAGAGCTTACTAAATAATCCAAATTATTAGTCAAGCAAAAAAAAAGTACAAATCGATAATGTATTTTCAGAAATTGTGGATATCGTTTTATTGTAGCATAAAGTAGGTAATTGTCCCCTAAAACCAGTCAGTCAGAGTGCAACCATAGAAACTGGCCCAGATTCCGGAAAGGTCACTCAGTGTGCGATGATAAGGGGGCAGGCGAAAGGGGCACTCAGGAACAATAAACTTACTAAAAGCTTGGCGAAAGCGTACGAAACAATTACTGGCTTATACAACAACACCATCACCCCGACCACTACCACTATCTATTCATTCGGGGCCACTTAGGAGGAGGGAGGGCTGTACAAAGCAAAATCCAGACCGGGCCGAGGCAAGATTTGTGCGCCGCCCACCCATTAATTGGAAGTTTTGTGCCGAATGGAAGGATTTTCCGGTAGTCATGGAGAGAGCTTTCCCGTCATATTTTTACGGATTCCACGATTTTCCTGGAAGTTGGATGCTGGTGCGGAAGCTTTGTTTTGTTTTGCACTGTTTGGTTCGTTTTTATTTTTAGCATAAGCTGCGATCTGTCAGTGGACCAGCTTGGGTTGCCAAGGATACACGATTTTGTTATTGTTTTGATTTTTTTTCAAATTAAGAAGGAAATAGAACAAATCTCGCTTACTTTTTAAAAAGGTCTTTACGCCATGGATTTTTAAACGATCAACAAACGCTCAAAGTACCTATGAATTATGATTCAGTATAAAGTACAGAAAGTAAACAAAAATCATAAAAAGCACGTGTCACAAGTGTGTGTGGAATGGATTGTTTGCATGGTTTTCAGCTTTAGAAATTACTTCAGAGAAAATGTTTTTATTGCACAACAAGTTGTTTTAATTAAAAGAAAAATAATCATCATTCCTAAATTTGGCTTACCATAAGTACAAATTAGCAAGAGCTGCTACAAGTTATAAGATAAGTTCAAATAAACCTGGAAATGAAATTTTCAAAAGAGCTGATTAGTTCAATAAGAACAGTGAATTGAATTGAATTCAATCAAACCTTTCAGAAAATTTCAATAAATTCCCGGGCAACGAGGAATATTTTTTACGGGAAATCCCGGGATGGGAAATTAAACAGTTTAAAACAATCTAATAAATAAGAATTTAAAAAAATTTTAATGTTTGCTTGAAAACATTGATACTTTTTTTCAAATGTTGGGTAACAAATTTGCACTTGACTTCAAACTTAACTTTTTGAAATTATTTTGTTTATTTTTTTTTCAAGTGCCGAAGATTTTAGATTTAGATATGTTAAGAACCGTAAATCGGGGTTATAGGATTTCAATTTATTTTAGAATATTTTCCAACAATTAAGGTTTTTCTCAAGATTATTGTTTTTAAAACAAGTGCATAGTTTTTCTGGTTAATAGGAGTTATAGGATTTCAATTTATTTTTGGAATATTTTCCAACAATTAAGGTTTTTCTCAAGATTATTATTTTTAAAGCAAGTGCATAGTTTTTCTGGTTAAAATTAATTATAAGGTGTTCATATTTTGTTTCTATGTCGAATTTACCATCGCTAAGGTGAGTAAGATCGACACGTAGCCCAGTGGTAACGCTTCCGCCTCGTAAGCGGTAGATCGGGGTTCAAATCCCGGCTCGGACCAACAGAACTGGTGATCTTTTCCCTTCTGGAATCGATTGCTTACTAAAAGGAAGGTAGTGTGTCGTCACAAACTGGACCTTATCAAGAAACCTTAGGGAGGCGACCTATGGAATGTTAACATTAACCTTAACATGTTAACATAAAGTTGAGAATGAAACTGCCACTGAATCCGCTTTGTAAATGACGGCCCCGATACTCTTCAAGGGTGTTCTCCTCAGGAACTGGGATAGATTAACTTTACTTTACTAAGGTGAGTAATATAGTTTTTAAGAAACAAAAATCAATGTTTACATTAAGTTTATAAGCTATTTAACAAAACGCATATAAATTTTAGGTAAAATTGTTAAAAAGTCACAAGATGGAAGATTGTCCAAATAATCTAAAAATGCATTCCGTTTTCTGATTCGAAATCATGTTCATGGAGTATATCATGACACTTTGCCAATATTAAAATCAAATAATGCTGGAGTTTTAAAAGATAACATAAATAAAAAGTCGATAAAAATGTTCACAAGTCAGAACTTTAGAAACGAATAAAGACAAACCGTACGTTTTCCAATGTTCGAATTTAAATTATATCCCATCCCTTGAAAATGTTCTTTAATAAACAAACGGGTGAATGACGCACCCATAGTAACATTGTAATATTATTATTTAATGATAAGGCCGATGCAAATATTTAAAAAAGTTTTTTTCCCTCAGCCCTGGCCGAGGTCAAGGGGGGGGGGGGCAAAAAATATAAAAATTTAAATTACAAGCCGTAGTCTTCACATTTAAATGAAAAAAGTGTTTTAAAATGCATTTTACACTAGTTCAGTTGTTTTGCAATCATTAGTTTTCAAAAAATCTAAGATCTAACAAAAACAAAAATTGTATCGAAAAAAAAAATTGCATCGAAAATTTTCAAAAAATCTTAAGATTTTTTAATAGACCCAAACATGCTAAAAATGATTTAAACGCAGAAGAATGTACTTTAATTTGATTTCAGCTGGTTGCACTTGAATTTTCATTGAAATTTTGAAGTTTATTGTAAAAATATTTTTTTTGCCCCCCTGATTTTTCGGGCCAATTTTGAAGGGGGGGGGGGGGGGGTTATAAAAACTTTTAAAAATATTTGTACCAGCCTAATGCTACCGTAGAAAAAATCATAAAAGCTTATGCATATTTAGCAAATTTCTGGCGGTAACATACCAGTTATCATTCCCTCAGTTTTTTTTAAATAACTTTTACATCAACATTGCGGAAATCAAGTTTAAGAAATCCCGTTTTAAATTTTGAGTTCTTTTTAAAATTTCTCTGGATCCGGGGAGTTCCCGAGATTTTCAACATTATGTTTTGTGTCTTACAAATGTGTGACCCTGCAGACCCAAGAAATTTCAGGCGTGTTTGTGTTGGTATCGGAACACGTTGAACCGAAAAATTGTTTGAATTTCACAAAAAACTCTCGATTAAAAAAAAAACACAAATTAAAAAAAACTTGCAGCGAAAACCCCCTTTCAATCGAGCCACCTGCATTTTGATCCAAGTCCAAGGAGAATCCGCACAGCATCCAGACAATGTACCCCCCCCCCCCCCTCGAAAAGTCACCTGTACCACCTTGCCTTGCCATTTTGTACGCCTGAAAAGATTCCCGAACCAGTCGGCCGGAACCGGGGACTGGTCGACCATGTCCCAGGGCATGCCACCGCTTTTGGGATGTGTCAAGGTGCTGCCACCAGCAGCTTTTTTTTCGGGAACCAATGAATGGAAAACTGGTCGCACCAGCTGAGTTGATGATTTTTGTTTGGGGGATTAATCCACCTAGTGGTGAGATGAATCTTTTTTTCTAGTCAGACTTAACACAGTATTCTGTTATTCAAGAAAGGTATCAAATGCAAAAAAAAAACTGTTCGAAACAAGAACAAGACTTGACCAAAGTGCCATCCAGAAGGGGGGCAGGACTCTTCCGAGGCAAGGTCCGTAGAGAGAGAGAGCCGAAAAGTTTATCGAAGAACATCCCAAGGTTTTGTTCGGAAAAGTTGTCTTTTTTGTGCTCTCTAGATGTTCTGACTTTTTGTTATCTTGGTCCACCTGCACCTGAACCCTTGGCGAATTAGTGAAGAATTTTCACATAATTTAATACGAAAAAATATTTAACAAATTTTGTTCATTTTGTTTGCAACGTTTTTGATATATCGTTTGATAAATCGCATACAACATTTTGTGCAATATAAGTATATTTCGCTGTCACTTAAATAATATTTAACCCTGAAGAAGATCAAAATCCTTGATCGAATGGTCAAAATCGCAAAAAAAAAAAACAATGCACTTTCCCAATTCCCTCCGTTATGTGCAGCCTCACTTGTTTCCCCTCGAGGTGAGACACCGAATCGACAAAGTATCATTCCCTAACCGGTGTCATTCTGGCAGTGTGTCATCTTCAGGGACAGGAACGGCTGCAGCAGCGGTCTTAAAAGTTTCGCCCCTCGAACATGTCACTGTCACTGTTTAAGGTGCTGTCACGGACCACGTACACCGCCGGGGTGATCTTAATAATTCAATGGAACTTTTCGCCACAAGAGTCCAGGGCGCAAGAATCTGTCACACGGTAAGCTTTCTTTTTTTTTGTTCTCACGAGAAACTCGATACTTGGCAGGGCAGGTTGTCACAAAAAGCTGCCACTTGAGGTGGTAACATGCCCCGGGGATACTCATCGAGGGGGAGCAAAAAAGAGTTTGCACCAAAAGGGTTGTGTCAGGTGAGCTAACAATTGCACGGAGGTGAAATGGATCCTGGAATCACACTGGTTTACCATGATATTAGAGGTTAGAAACTGTTGGAAGAAGACGTGGCATCCTAAGTGAACGGTAAATGGAAGCAATTTTGCCATTTGGTTGAGAATTTTTCATTACTTACATCTTTCAAACATTTATCGTGAGCTAGTCAGTCTTTCTTAATGATTTACTAGCCCAGTGGGTGATTTGCACCTTGCGTACAAATTGTGGATACACGCAGAAAAATGAGGCATATTTGAATCAACAAAACGTTTTGTTGATTGGAAAATTATGATTTTAGCTGAATCAACGTTAAACGTCAAAGCAGCTTTTTCAAAACACCAAAAAACTTTTGTGGAATTGAGAAAATTAAGGTTTGTTTTAACGTTAAATCGGCGTTGATTATATTCAACAAAAAATTTGTTGATTCTTACCTCGTACAGGCTGATTCTACAAAACATTTTTCTGCGTTCACTAAAAAGTTAGTCTTACTTTGTCAAGTTAGTTGGTTGCCAACCAGTTCTAAAGTTTGTTTCTTGCATGCAATTAAACTTTATTGAAATCTAAGCAGGTTGATTTTCTTGAAACTAGGTGGTGTTCTTTTTCTATAGCCAACTCTTCAGTATACTAACCTTTTGAATGATTTGCACTTTGGAGAAACAACAACTTTTCCCGAAGTCTGAAACTTGATCAATCGTTTTATTGAGGTTGATTTGTCAAGTTAAGCTAACCTTATTTTGAAATTATCCTTTGCATAAATTATCGTAATGCATCAGTAAAACAATCACTGGCAGAGCAAATTCAATCGCAATTTCTCGCACTCTCATCAGCTAATAAATCTTCATTCCCGCAAATATTCAAATCTGTCAGCCAGATTTGGCAACGACGTTTCCTTCTCACCACTCACGCGAGTCACTGTGCAAACAGTCAATTCCAGTGAAAATTCTTCCGAATTTAGATTACATTTCACCTTAAAGTGAGATGAGATTGTTCTTATGGTTTTATCGAAACTTATTTTTTTCAAATTCGATTTGGTATCACTGACGACAGCAAAAAAAAAAATCTGGCAACACTGCCTCGTCCACAATAAACAGACAATGAATTTATGGGCCCACCCTTAATCGTTTGGGCAATTTCATTGTTTCCCATTAATCAATCAAATCCATCAGAAATAATATTCGATTTTTTTCTCCCAGCAAATCACCGGAGGTGTCGTCACCGGCGTCGATGTGCCATCCATCACAAACGCAATGGCTGTGTGTGTGTTTTCGGCACGGAACGTGCGTGAATTTGTGGGAATGTTGACAGACAAACACTGTCGTCGTCGTAGTCGTCGTCGTGCTCCTCACGGAGACTGATCCTTCCTGCCGAAAGCATCACTTCTCATCATGCATAACTTGGCCGACATTTGGCTCTCATGCGTTTCGATTAGGGTGGTTCGGGGAGTAGTCACTTTCATGTTTTTAGGCTACTCAGACACGTACAAACTTTGAAAAAAAAAACTTAAATTTGGTCAAGTTTCTTTGCTGAACTGAAAATAAACTTTGTGGATTCAAATAACTATTTTTTGCCTTTCTTACTAAAGAAAGGTATAGGTTTTACTTTAAGCCAGGACGTCATTTCCATCTTCGTAAATATGTCGATTCAGCATGAATTTTAATCGGAAAAATCGTCAAAAAATCACACTGCACCGATTTTCGACGCTCTATCGATTCACCTTGACAGAACTCGTCTATCTCCAACCCTCGAATTTTGAGAAAATAAATTCCGTGGAGTTCGAGTGATGTTCGTATGTGGTAAAATTTTGCTAAATTTTGTGTCGCGCCGTTCTCAGCTCCCATATATCCGATTTCGATTCTTCTAAATGCAGATGAAAGCTAGTGTGCTGAACCTGGGCGAGTTGCCGCGCAAATTTCGAAATATCCATCTGTTTTCGGATGCGGCCAAACTTTTCAACAAAATACACAGTTTTCAAATGAAAATATGGTTAATTTTTTTTATTTTCATATCTTTTATTTATCTCAAAAATTGCATTTTTCGAGCCCTACAACCTCCCAAATTTTCATCCAGATTCATAATATGGTTCTGGAGTTAGAGCCGTTTGATTGACCTACCATAAGAAAAAATCCTAAAAAGGTAAAAGCCCACCTGGTGACCTTCGCCAACATTTTTCATTTCTGATTTTATTCAAAATTTCTTGCTACATTCATAGTACAGACCATGAGTGAGCATCTGAAACAAATTCGACATCGATCGGCAATCCCGATTAATTTTTAGAATGATTTCCTTTTTGCCTTTCTTACTAAAGAAAGGTATAGGTTTTACTTTAAGCCAGGACGTCATTTCCATCTTCGTAAATATGTCGATTCAGCATGAATTTTAATCGGAAAAATCGTCAAAAAATCACACTGCACCGATTTTCGACGCTTCGTCGCCAAGTCGACAAGTTGTCAAGTTGAGCTTCGAATACTGGCGCGAGAATGCTGGCGCATATATTTGCTGGCTCGACTTATACTCGTTTGTAGTAGCTTGTCTACCGATGTTTCCTACAACATGTAAGATATCGTAGCTTTTCGGTTTCTTTTGCCCTGTTTGTTTTTGCATAACTGTCCAATGTTTATTTAAAAACTTTTGTGACATAGGACATTCATCCGGCTACAATCTATTTGTTTTCCGTGGGCTCCGAAAATCGCCTAAAAGTAGACTAAATTTTTTCGTGATTTCGTAAGTTTATTTAACAGGGTTCATTGGATTCCAATACACTATGGGGTTTCAGGCGGCCATAAATCGAAAAACCGACATACTCTAATTATTTTTTTGGTATTTTTTTTTCGAAAATAAACATTCTAACTAAGAAAAATCCGGAGTTTGAAAGTTGTAGGTTCAAAATTCACTGAATTGCAGACCTTCAAAGGCGAAAATGGTAAGAAAAAACATGTTTTTTGTCAAAAAAATGATTATTTTTCATAGTTGTACTGTGTAGCTGTTTATGTATTTTTTCCTGCATCATTATATATATTCAGAAAGGTAATTGATTCAACTTTTCAATAACATTTTACAAACACACTTTTACAGGATAAAAAAAATAATAAAAATCAAAAAAGATGGATTTTTATTCAAAATTTAGTTTTTTTCAACTTTGTTAATGGAGTACTTTTTTTGTGTGCATTTGTGCGATCTGAAAATTTTGCAGCTTAAAATTTGAACTATGTCCTAACTTGTCTCCAAATTTCAAAGTGCGCTTATGTGCACTTTTTGAGTTATGCCATTTTGAACATTTTGATTCATGCAAGAAAATTAATGATTTCGCGTATACGCTTGGTTAAAATCACATTATTTACCTGCGGAGGCAGAAATGACGTACCTGCTATGTATGTTTTGAAATTGATTTGATATTCATGACTTTGTTGGTACTTAGGTACGTTTAATAAAATTAGAAATTCCTATTCTAAGTATTTTACAGAAACGATTCGTCGAATATTCATATCAGTTCGTTGTTGTGTTCTTTTGAAAGTATGGATAATAATACCGTAGTGTCCTGTACGATATAACGAAGCACTATTCTGAAAACGTGAGAACTGCTTTCGAGTATATTTGTAAGAATTACAACATTGCAGAACCATCACATGATCAACTCAGGAAAAACCCACAGAGGAAAAACTACGCATGCTGTTCTGTAGCTTCAAAACGAGGTATACAAAAGCCCATAGAAGAAGTTCATATTTGAAGTAATCTAACGACAATCGGTTACATAGTGATTTTGATTTAGAAGAATTTATCGTGGAAAACGTGAATTTTGCTACACCCAAAATTCATAATCGAGATAATCGTTCTCTCAAAATTTATTGAGGGCTCAGTGCCAAAATCGATAGAATAATGGTACCAACTCACACCATCATAACAAATGAGTTCATTCGTTAGTTGGATCAATAAATCTCTAACAAGTGTCATACATCGACTTCTGACTTCTCCATGGTTACCAAGCTGTGGTGGCCGAGGCAGCTAAGTCATTGGATTGGTTTGTCAAAGGTCTCTGGTTCGATTCCCGTTGTCGACACTTTTGGTTTTTTGTTTGACGGATGAACTTTTTTTGCAAATGAACCTCGAGAGAATAGTTCTATCGCCCATCTCGAGCTGTGTTCTCTGCGTCCGTGAATGGTACCACTATTCTCTCGACTCGAGACCATCATTCTCTCGGACTAGCGCTGCCAGTTTTGGGTGTAGTGGATCAACCAAAAACGTGGACGAGAATCCATACAATGTTCCATAAAATAAACCGTCTAAAATTCTAAAACACCGCAAAAATCAAATTTTAATTGGAGGGGGATGGGGGGGGGGTCTTCAAAGAGAGGTGGATTTAAACTCAAGAAAAAGAGGAGGGAGATTGAACGTAAATCAGAAACTTTAACATAGCATAAACCGCCATTCCGTGCATCAAATAGACAGAGCAAGAATATTAAAATTCACCACTTTAATGCATGTGGCCTCAAATATATGAAAAAATCGAAAATTAAACTTTTTTTTGGAAAAATATCAAAATTCATTTGTTTTCATTATACTAAGTACAAACAGCACAAAAAAGTCACAAAAAAGCAAAAAAATATTTTTGGCCGCTCGCTTATATGGAAATACCCCATAGTGCAATAGGAGCTTTCTAAGCTTTTCATCGTTTATATCGTTTTCAAAGTTTTCAATGCTGGCGACGCCAATGGCTTTCTACCTAAGGTACTCGTGATTGAGTGTGTAGTGGTGTGGTTGTAAAAATAGCTATCTCTGACTCTGTCACATTCGTAGAAGCTGAATGGCTATCTTCCCTGCACCGTGCGGCACACGCGATTCACTTATAACGTCATGATTCAAAATCCGGACACTTAGTAGCATATCATTTTCGTTATAGCTGACAAAAAATCATGTAATAAGTTGGAAATGAAGAAATATCATCAGGATGTAGTATAAACAGTCATTTTTAAGAGAATGCATGCAAAATATGTCTTTTCTAACAATTTTTCATCAGAATTTGAAAATTAAGATGACTTGTTGTGCTTCGAATCCCGGACACTGATAAAAGCTGATTCGAAATCCGGACACTTTTGCTTCGAATTCCGGACACTCGTTTTTGCTAATGAATCGCACAAATTTGGATTGAAATGTTAGTGAATGGCATTCTTTAGGTTTCAAATAAGCTGTTCACATCAAAACAATCGATATTTTAAATAAAAAATTGCTTAAATTTAAGGAAATCAAAACCATAAATTTCTGCTTTGCCTTCCCGGTGCTTCGGACGCCTATGATATATTTCACGTGAAATGTTTCGTATTTTTGGTAATCTTATTATTTTATGTTATTTAATTGTTTTGACATTAACTAAAGCGTTCAAACAAACTTTAAACGAAAGTTGATGTAAAAATTTATCAAATAACACAGTTTTTTACATTCATAATGCGAGCTTATATCCAAATAATTGATAAAACAAGATGAAGTGTCCGGGTTTCGAAGCGTCCGGGAATTCGAATCATGACGTTACCTCGGATTTTTTTGCGCCTACCGCGGTGTGCGTTGTCACTGGCGCATGTGAAGCTTGCTATGCTCGCGTTTGTCATAAACGCTTGTTTGATAAAGAATATGTACGATTAAAAATATTCTTTTGGTGAAAATGGCGTTTTTTGTTTCTTTTGGAAATCATATCATATCATTTATAATACTTTGCTTTCATCATAAGACTTTCTTCTTTTTCTAAACAAAGTCAATGTTATGAATTGAAAGAAGTTCTACCATCGTTATATTCTTTAGTAAGAAAGGCTCTATCTCACCCCAGGTGGGATTAAATCGGGTTTTGTAATCTTTGGTCCACTTCATCCACATTTGTTTAAAACTATTTTTTTATTGAGCAGTTTGAAGGTACCACCCTAACGAAGCTTCTCACCCACCAGCGATTGGGATTGTGAGCAGAATTTTAATTGGACCGAAATGTGTTTGCTGTTTCTGGCGAAGCACTTTCGTGGGAAGCACTTTGCAAGGATTTCGGCACTAAAGTAAGAAGAAGTAGCAGCAGAGCCACCACAACAAGCGTATTATCGTACCGAATGTAGATACCAACTCGCAAAAATTTAGGACAGAGGTTCAATTTGAGTAGCGAGACGTGCACTGAGAGTGGAGTGAATTAGCGACAAGTGCGAGCGCACTTTGGTCGCCATTTTGTTTTTGAAATTCACTTTTGTCATTGATCCCCAGTGGTTGGTCACTTTTTCGTTTGACACTTTTCAGTTTGTACCCCGTTTGTTTGACAAAATAAAACTGAGAACATTTCACACGGGACCACATTTACTTGCAAACTAGCTTGCAAACCAAACGTTTGGTAGTAAGTGTAAGCTCTATGTACACAGTAAAAAATTGTGCTACACATTTTCAGTGGTAAATTTTCACATTTTTTCTGTCATAAAAGGTGTACCCTTCCCAGATGTAATATTACAATAATTTTTTAACTGTGTAAAGAGGGTGTCAAACTAAAAAGTGAAAACCACTGGTTTCAAACCATCGAGGTTGACAAAGTCAAACTAAAAAGTGACGAACTGTAACTTTATACACAGAGCTCACTCATACTATCAAAGTAAACGTTTGTTAGTGTGTGTGTGTGAGCTCCGTGTGAAGTGGGTGTCAAAATAAAAACTGACCCCTGACAACAATCGATGTCAAACCAGCGTTTTTTCAGTGTAGTTTGTTGTCCTTAAAATGTTATGGCCTATCTACAATCTCTTTACTTAGAGTAATTAAGTTGAGTAAATAGATAAGTTGCGTAGAAAAAGTACATAACTAAGCGCGGTTATCTACAATCAACTTAGAAAACTTGCTAGACTGTCATACGTTGGTAAGCAGTTGCTTGTTTACCTTTGATATGGAAACGTCAACTAACCGTAGATTTTGAATTTTTCCAAACCATACGTCAAGTTTCTATTTTCAGTATTTTTCCATTGTAGCAGATCTGATGCAATTCCATTCATTCAAATTCCTTAGCCTAATGCGATTCACTACGAAAAGTAATTGTAGATAGGCCATTAGTGATGATCGATCATGCAAGTAGACGAAGAATACAATCAAAGAAGAAATAAAAATTGATAGTTTCCGTCGACCACAATTGAAAACTAATCATTGACATCTATCAACTTCAAAAGGCAATAGAAAATTTGACAGCTGTCAGGAACTGTACCATTAGCTCAGTTACATTGTATTGGAAACTTGATTCGATATTAACAAATTACCAACACAAATCTATCACCCTAAGCCCTAAGCCTTTTGAGCTCAATTCCCGTTATTTTCTCTCTCTTAGACAAGAAAAGCATCAAATGTTGACAGCTGTCACGACCACTTATTTTTGTATGAACGATTTTAAGGCGAAGATCACAATCCAACCGTATCTGTCATAATTTATAGATTCAATATAAGGCTTTCAAGGCCCAGTGAAAAAAAATATAATTCAACCAAAAAATTACGAACTTCTCGTCACAGTGTAAACAATGATCGAGCTGGAGCTGTCACAGCCCTGCGAAGTATGTTGGCTGCCATATCGGGCGGCCAGTAAAAAAAACCAGTTAGAAGTCGTCAGCTTTCATGTAAACATACTTTGAATGTGTTAGTAAATTTCTGACTACACTCAACCCCCGGTGGTTGGTCACTTTTACGTTTGACACTTTTTTTTAGTTTGTACCCCGTTGGTTGCATGGTTGACCATGGTCAAAGTCAAACTAAAAAGTGACGAACTGTCACTTTTTACACGCCGCTCACGCACACTATCAAAACAAACGTTTGGCAGTGTGTGTGAACTCCGTTTAAAAGGGGTATCAAACTAAAAAGTGACCCCGTTCGTTTGACAACAGTTGGTGTCAAACCATCGGGGTTTGAGTGTAGAAAGCCTTATATTGTTGCAAGTTGGTTTTCAAATCTATTGATTCGAGGAAGGGACTTCTAGCAGCCGAAGCCAAAGTGTAAACAAGCCGAAGCCGAAGTCTATCCTGCTCCTTCTTAATGCAAGCATCAACTGATGTGTGCAGGATAGACTCTTTGTTTACATTTCGTCATTGGCCCATTTACATTGTTTTGCTTTACTTATTTTGTTTTGAGTGACTTTCTTTACTTG
Source organism: Culex quinquefasciatus (assembly GCF_015732765.1). NCBI lineage: Eukaryota > Metazoa > Arthropoda > Insecta > Diptera > Culicidae > Culex > Culex quinquefasciatus. The sequence goes on along the minus strand of NC_051861.1, from coordinate 79,330,303 downwards.
ACAGTTGCTTGACAGTTATCAGAGGCATGATTTTCTGTTTGACATTTATTCAGAGAAAAGAAAGCAAACCCCTGAAACCTGTTTAAATATCTAACCTTACATTGTTTATTCAATCAATCCAAAACAGGAAAAAGTAACCGATTGGTGTAAAAACCCGACCAAAAAATTTAACGGAAATTCCCTCCACTTGACGATTACGCTGATGGTGGTGGTAATTTTGTGGGGTGGTGGTAGTGGAAGGCATCACAATAAGAATGATAGAGTCATAACTGGTAATCGCTTGAATTTGGCACAGCTGCGCAAGGGGGTGGCACGGAAATTGGTAATTTTGAACATCCACTCACACAGCAAAAAACCTGTTCAGTGAGTGTGTGTGTGAGCGTATTTGTGAAGAGGATGATGGTTTGCGTAATAACGTGGAGCGGATTTTTTTTTTGTTGTGAAGAGGATTATAAAGTAATGAACGCTGATTGGCTTGGAGATTTGAAAGGGCGCGTGGTGTGGGATAAGGGGGGAGTAAATGGGTGGAAGCTTTTAAATGATGAGGGAGGGGAATTATGGCAAAAACATCCATGAAAACTGATTGTGCGTACACAGATTAGCAATTATCATTGTGCTTATTTTATAGGGAATTCCACTACCATAAATTGGAGGAATGGCGGAGATTTGCATTTTAAGTGAATTTAAACATTTTTTATGATGAAAATTGTTGTATGATGCTTATTTTGCATTTTCACTTAATACTTGTTTCTTTAATGGAAAGTTAATATCTATATTATATTCTATGAACAATTTTACATAAAAGCTACTCAAAACCTCATTATAATATTACCCTATCTTGAGTTCAGCATAATTAAATTTCAAACTTTTGGCAAAGCAGCGCCTTTAATACCAGTCAAGACGTTCGTATTATTTAGGAAAGATAATCTCAACGCTGTTAGCACCTCGTACGAGTGTTTATGTCACAAACAAGTGAAATCCCCCTCACATTAACTAAATAGTTCACCGACACCTGATAACTTTAGCCTGCCATCGTCAATAAATCGCACCAATTATTGACTTACCAGCAAGCAAGTGTGTGTTCATATTGTTTCAGAACCCCTTAATCCAATTGCTTTTCGCGTGCAAGATAGGCAAACATGCCCACCTTAATAGCATTATCTTGGCGGCGCGCTTTAAAGCCCAAACCGACGTCCTTTCACAATCAATCTTGGAGCCAGCCGCAAACAACAGTTCACACACACACGTGGACCCCTTGCGAGAGTACCAAACATGGCGGCGACCGGGAAGCGTGATGGATTTGTTGATAATTTGGTGTCATAAATCATAATGGTTCGAAAATTTCGGCGTAGAGCAAAATTTGAATACATTAATAATTTATGAGCGGCAGCGGCGCAAATGTGCGGTAAGACGACGGGACCGACGCGCCGGCTTCTTCTGGCCAAGACGTCCTGTGGGGACAAGCCCCGGGAACGTGATCTTTCCCATCACGGGGGATCTAATTTTGGAGCGTTCGAAATCTTATCGACGCCGCGGGACTGCCGTGCATGGTGGGGGAATATACGCGGTAAATTTGTCAAAAACTGGAAAGTTGTAAACGCTGTAGCTTGAGATAAACTCATTTTACTCTGAGTTTTTGGTTGAATTTAGTGTAAAATTGAGTGGAGAACACATTGAAAAAAAAAATGTTTTCGAAAAAAGAAACAAGCACATTGTGATTTTTTTTAATTAGACGAGCATTTTTGAGAACTCTGCTTGACAGCATACAAAAAAGTATTTGATTGAGTGGAGAAAGTACTGTGTAAAAAAGGAAGTTTTTTTTTTCCTTTACGAAAAATCCCCCCACAGTGCGTCTATTTGGCAGCGCCCAATCCCGCATTTTCCATTTTCCTCTTACACTTACTAATTATTCCGCGGTTTTCTTTTTCCAGCAACTCACTGCTCCCCCTCTTACTCTAACCTCTCAGTTCGCAACCTCGGAGGGGCAAGGCCGTAAGGCGTGAGACATTTTAATGAATAAATTATCATGAAAGGGGTTTAATCAGAATCACTTTTTAAGCTCACGCACCCACCCGCTACTAACTTCTACTGGGGTTCCTCTTAGCGGAAAAGTTGGAGCGGCATAGAGGGGAGAGAGGGTGCCGTCGTACAAATTCACTGGAGCATTCTTGACGCACTCACACTCATAGACATGCTAATGAGCCTACATTAACCTAGCTTTAATCGGGAGAGGGGTGGCAATCAAAAGTTTTGAAAGGGCGGAAATCTTTGCAAATTGTTGAAGAAGGTAAGTTTGAAATTGTGAAATGACAGTGTTCATCACACCACACAAATCGCTTTCAAGGTAACACTGCGATGGACAATTTGTTACCTTTACCAAAATTTGCCTTGTTTGCAGCGTTGCCACATGTACAGATATTTTTGGCACAGACCAAACACTCAAACCAATTATTTTTACAGTTAAAATACACTTAAGTAGTTTTTGTAAACTGCACTAAAAAGATAAACATTTTTTGCATCTTTTAACTTGTTTAGTTTTTGATAAAAATGTTTTTCTTTAAAGTTATACTTGATTGAGTGTTTGGTCTGTGCCAAAAATATTTGTACGTGTGGCAAGCCTGCTTGTTTGTGTTACATACACGTTAACAGAAAAAAGGTAATTTTACAAATATTACATGTTTTATTTTGCTCAACTCCAAAATGTAGCTCATTTTTAACATAAAAGCATGTCAAATTTCAACAAGCTTCAACAAATGTCAAGGTTATTATTTTGTAGGTTAAACAAATAATTTTAGTCAAATTTTGAAAGATTTTTTTTAATAATGCAACCATTAGGGCCCTAGATAAGATCCCTGTGTAAATTTTTATGTATAACAGAAAAAAACACGATCAAAATCTTTTCTGACATTTTTTTTTCATTTTTTTCGATGGATCAACCTAGGGTCCCTTTGGAACGAGCTGTCAAGTAGAACCTTTTCTGTCAAGAAAGGCAGCGAAGTTAATTTTTAAAAATTGATTTAAAAATCAATTTTAAAAGCTTTGCGGTAATACAAAGGATCATTGTACTCAGAAAAAATAGCTTTATCGTTGTGAACAATAATATCAGAAATTTAAGCGATTTAATTTTAAAATCCAATCCAAGGATTAAAGAGATTTAATTTTTGGACCAAACTAATGTAAATTTTTGTTTCCTACAAACTGCTCAAAGTCACCCCTCACCCCGGTACCGAATGCGTTAATCTCTGCAGAAATCCGACTGCCTCAAATTGCTGCGAATCACCAGAAAGCTCGCGTGTGTATGCGTGGTAATTGGTGGTGCGAACTGGCAACTGGGTGTGCTCTCTCTCTAGTTTTCCAAAAGTCGTGCAAAGTCATGTCGAGGCCGCGTCTCGTGGTAGGGGAGAGGGGTAGTCAACACACTAGTTTGCAGGAGATTTTCACACTTGTTCACTAGTGGGAAAGGCTTTGCTAGGGAAGGGGTCTAGGCTGCAAAAGTGACGTGAATTGGATGTGATTACAAGGTGGTGAAATTAAGGTGTGTGTGGGTGGAGTTCTGAAACTGTGATTTTGCCAAATTTAAAAATTGAAAAAGTTTATGGTGTAATTTTAAAGGCATTGAACAGAGTCATTAACTAATGAAAAGCACATCTGGATTAAAGATTTCCTCCTATATTGTCTTGTAAGGGAATAAAACACCCACAAATTACACAATTGGAACTGATTGCTTGTACTGAAAAGTTCTTTTCAGCATCTATTTGAGTGCTGAAAAGTTCAACTTTTCAGCACCTGTAACAAAGTGATATTTTAAGATACTGTTTTGGAGTTTGAAATCCTGAAATAGTAGTTTATGCAACAAGTTGCAAAAAGAGGATTTTTTCAGCACGAGTCGTACATTTATCCAACGAGGCTCACCGAGTTGGATAAACACGAAGAGTGCTGAAAAAATCAAGTTTTGCAACGAGTTCCATACAAAATTTTTTGCAATTCCAGAAAACACACACTGAGTGAAACTTTAAGTCAAATTTTCAGGTATTTTGTCAATAAATCGTTTAAATCTAAAAAATGTTGAAAAGTGTTACTATTCGAAACAAGTGCTGAAAAGTTCAACTTTTTAGCACCCATTTGAGTGCTGAAAAGTAGAACTTTTCAGCATTTGTTTTGAAAAGTGTTGCTATTCGATTCTGTTATTTTTGGTACAGAAAAGTAGGCTATTTCGTCGTTCAAGAATGACAGGAAAAGTGAGTAGTTTCACGACGGAATCGCAAAAAATATTTTTTAACTGTAACTTAAATTATTTTCTCAAAATTTATTTTATTGAGAAACTTGTTCCACTGTAGCCTATAAATCTGAAAATGTTTTTGAATTATGTTTGCTTAACAGTTGAAATTGTAACTAAGAAAGTAATTTTAACTGTTATTAGTGAAAAATGGTCAAAGAATATGCGAATGTAGTCCGTTTGTCAATCCAAAATCGTTTTCATTGAGAAAATCATTACACTTTGACAATGCTTTCAAAATTATTGTTAACTATTATTTGAACATTTTAAAATAGTTAAATATCGTTGGATAAATGTACATACGTGCTGAAAAAACGTATTTTTGCAACTTGTTTATGCTGTACAAAAATACTAAATTTCTTTACAATAGATAAAACTAAACAAATGTTATGATTCCGTTGCTAATTTCAAGTTCCACCCTTCCCGATTGGGCCTTTCTGGGAAAAGTTTTCCACTTGCCTCGATAACAAGATTTACTCTTTTGAGACCTCTAGCAGCAGCTGCCAGCCCGCATCTCTCAAACTGTTCGATCTATATCTAGACGGTCCGATCGACGGAACCCGGCCGCTTTCTCCTTCCGGAAGTTTTCCGGCCGTTCCAGCCGGACCATCCATCTTCGACACACCGCACACACACGAGTGAGCGAGCTGGCGATAATATATTCTACGGTATAATTTTATCTTAATTTAAAATGAAATTAGAATTTTCCGCACCATTGCAAATCGAATCCCTTGGCGGCGCCAAGAGATGAGGAGAGGTTGGTATTTATATGCTGATGTTGGCTCTTTCTCGAAAATATATTTATCTACATCCTTTCGGAACATGTGTGCGTGTGTGAAAATGTGAACTTTAAGGGCGGGACACCGATCTATAAAAGGGTGCACAAAAGTTGGCCATTTCCAATCCTTGCTCAGTGCCACTCTAGCAACGAGAAACCTAGATAAGGCGCCTTCTGTGGGAAGTTGACTTTGGTTTGATCCTTTTGGAGCAGAATTTTAACTGGAGGAGTTTGACGGGGGGAGGGGGTGAAAGAAAAACGACACCCCGAGTCCGAGTGATAACCTTCGCATCTTCATCTGCGTAACGCTGGATGGAGGACTAGGGTTGATCGAATTTTTATATTGAATCCTGTCCCGCAAGTATCGTAAAGAATCGAAAAGAATATATTTCATGTGATTTGTTGACATTATTCATGCGAATAATAGCTTGCGAAATAATACAAAACAGCACAAGCGTCAAATATAAAAAAAATCCGCAAAATCAAAGCTAATAGAGCAATTCCAGCTCAAATCGGGATTTTTTCTGATACTATTGTACCAGAAATGGTATATCCCTCCTAAAAAAATACAAAAATCATTTGCTAAAACTGTTTTTTTTTTTAAAGTGGTCTAAACGTCAAAATTTTCAAAAACCGATAAAGAGAATCAATTCCCCAGACAATTTTACATAAAAGTCTCCATATTGACCGTTGTGCTATGTCAAATCCTTGTGAACATATAGCGGTTTTAAAAATAAAAATGTTGAAAAAATAGGTTTTTAGTGGTTTTTGGCAATTTCTATATGACAGACTTGATTTTTCAGTCTCGAAAATATTTCTCGGATTAGTTTTCAAAAAGCCGTAAGAGCCATTGGTAAACAAAGACCTTTTTGCATCGGTATACGACCTACTTACGAAAAACCAATATCAAAAATGCTCGAGATTGTTCATCTACACGTCCTTCAAGTGCCCCATACTTGAAATAAATGAAATTTTGTTTCATTTTCGAGAAAAACAAAAATTAGCATCCGGATTAGAAATCCGGACACTTAGTAGCATATCATTTTTGTTATAGCTGACAAAAAATCATGTAATAAGTTGGAAATGTAGAAATATCATCAGAATTTAGTATAAACAGTCAGTTTTAAGAGAATGCATGCAAAATATGTCTTTTCTAACAATTTTTCATCAGAATTTTAAAATTAAAATGACTTGTTGTGCTTCGAATCCCGGACACTGATAAAAGCTGATTCGAATTCCGGACACTTTTGCTTCGAATTCCGGACACTCGTTTTTGCTAGTGAATCGCACAAATTTGGAATGAAATGTTAGTGAATGGCATTCTTTAGGTATCAAATAAGCTGTTAACATCAAAACAATCGGTAGGTTATATAAAAAAATTGCTAGAATTCAAGAAAATCAAAAACATAAATTTCTGCTTTGTCTTCCCGGTGCTTCGGACGGCTTTGAAATAACGTCATGATTCGAAATCCGGACACTTAGTAGGATATAATTTTTGTTTAAGCTTGCAAAAAATCATGCAATAAGTTGGAAATGTAGAAATATCAACAGGATGTAGTATAAACAGTCAATTTTAAGAGAGTGCATGCAAAATATGCCTTTTCTAACCATTTTTCGTCAGAATTTTAAAATTAAAATGACTTGTTGTGCTTCGAATCCCGGACAAAGATAAAAGCTGATTCGAATTCCGGACACTTTTGATTCGAATTCCGGACACTCGATTTAGCTTATGTATCGCACAATTTTGGACTGAAATTTTAGTGAATGGCATTCTTTAGGTCTCAAATATACAGTTAACATCAAAACAATTGATATTTTGTACAAAAAATTGCTAGAATTTGAGGAAATCAGAACCATAAATTTCTGCTTTGCCTTCCCGGACGCCTATGAAATATTTCACGTGAAATGCTTCGAATTTTTGGTAATCTTATAATTTTATTATATTTAATTGTTAAGACATTAACTACAGAGCTCAAACAAACTTTAAATGAAAGTTGATGTTAGGATTCATCAAATAACCCATTTTTGACATTTATAATGCGAACTTATATCCAAATAATTGATAAAACAAGATGAGGTGTCCGGGTTTCGAAGCGTCCGGGAATTCGAATCATGTCGTTATTTCCGTTGAAATGTTTCGCATTTTTGGTAAACTTCTAATTTTATTTTATTTAATTTTTTTGGTATTAACTACAGCGTTCAAACAAACTTTAAATGAAAGTTGATGTTAGAATTCATCAAATAACAAAGTTTTGACATTCATAATGCGAACTTATATCCAAACAATTGATAAAACAAGTTGAAGTGTCCGGGTTTCGAAGCGTCCGGGAATTCGAATCATGACATTATAGAGTGCAACTGGCTCCATATATACAAAAATGGCTTATAAAAGCCTAGGATAACATGTTTAAAAAGTTTCATTGAAATCGGAGAGGGTTGGGTACAAAAGTACCAGAACAATTCCTGATTTGAGCTGGAATTGCTCAATAAGATCACACAAAACCCCACAAACTTCAAAAGTGACCACAAACTTTACAGAAGTCTACAAAAGTACATTTTAAAGAGCCCACAAAAACTTATAAGAGCTCAAAGGATCTCAAGACCCCATTCGAATGATCTAAAAATAGCTAAAAATCAAATCTCAAATTTAGTTCTCGGCTTATCAGTCCCAGTAGCAAGTAAAACGAAATTTTGGTCATGCTGCTGGAGAATGTCGTTCCACAGGTGAACTTCCCAATACCCGTCCTGAAGAAGTATGTGGATGACCTGGTCCTAGCGCTACCTCCGGACAAGGTAGACGAAGTACTGGGAGTCTTCAATGGTTTTAACAACAGCCTCCAGTTTACCTGTGAGGTCGAACACGATCGAAGGTTACCATTTCTTGACATGGTTCTGGTTCGTCAGCCTGACCAGACCATAAAAACTGAATGGTACTGTAAGCCAATGGCCTCAGGACGGTTCATTGACTTCTTCTCCAGCCACCCACTACACGGAGAAAAAAGAGTTCCTAAAATCGTGAACAAGCGTTCATGAAAATGGGAACCACGAACAAAGTGTTCAAATTCCATGGTACGTTTTTCGGAATCGTACCATGAGATTTGAACACTTTGTTCGTGGTTCCTATTTTCATGAACGCTTGTTCACGATTTTGGGAACTCTTTTTTCTCCGTGTACACATGAAGACGAACATGGTGAGCAACTTCATCAGAAGGGTGAGAGAATTCAGCACGAATTTAACGAGAGAAGAGATCGACAAAGTCATCGAGACACACCTTAAGGTCAACCACTATCCAGCTACACTCAGACACCGATACATAAACCAAAGAAACATACCCACCAGGCCACTAACCACCCAACCACCCCAACTACAACACCTGCCGTGTATAAACCTATGGTATTTGTGGATCAATTAACGTCCCGTTTGAGAAAAACGCTCGGGATGACTTTCCACAAGTCACGTTGGCCACAAGGAATGAGCGCACGGTCAGGCCGTCTTCAGTAACACCAAGGATGCCATCCCCAAAGAGATGCGGTCAAGGTCATCTACCGCATTCCCTGCCGGGACTGCAAATCCAGTTATGTAGGACTAACATCGAACTTCCTGAAGACACGGATGAGCGGACACCGCTCGGACGTTACGAAGCTGGACACCTTGACGGACGAAGCTGATCAGCAGGAATTGGCCGTCTACGAATTGGAGCGGCTAAAGAGAAGACCGCTCTGATCACCCACTGCATGGAACAGCAACACCGTTTCAATCTGGAGGAGGTCAAGATCGTTGATCAACACCGGAGAGTACGTGCGCTGCCGATCTTGGAGGTTTGCCATATTGTCAACACGGAGATGACCGTAAACAAACGGTCTGACACGGACAAACTCAGTTCGATCTATGCAGGGTCTTACACACACTTAAAAACTGTAATTTACTACATAACACACAAACACAACAACCCTCCACTAATGTCAATAGTAACCCCAATAGTTTGTTGCCCAAAATAGTACCCACTGTCCATACCCCATACAGATATCCCAATCAATGCATAAGATTTGACCGTTGTTCCGCCATAGTTGAACACGAATTCAGCGAAAGTGTTTTTAGAACTTTTTCGGTGCAAAAGTGTTCTATTACCAGTTAGTTTTTTTTTTGTACTGCAACCGTTTCTCTTGGATAGTATTTAATTTAAATTTGTATTAATTATAGCCGATTGATGCTAGTTGTCCCTCAGGATGTGACTGTTTTTGCTGTATTACTAAAGCCACCTGACAAAAGACGAACCATTTTTTGTAAGATTTTTTTGTTTGTTCGCTTTATGTAATTCATGTATGTTTAATTTAATCATGTATTATGTCTTGTTTGTAGAACCCTTGAAAATGATATTATATATATCGAAACGTCGGGCATAAAAAACAAAATTTCGTTTTACTTGCTACTGGGACTGATAAGCCGAGAACTAAATTTGAGAATTGATCCACCTGTCGATAGCACTCCTCTGCTAAAAATCAAAGTTCTTTAGTTTTAATCGAACTCAAAAAACCCCAAAAATCTCACAAGAACCCACAAACTCGACAAAGTGTTTGCAAAAGTTCAAAAGAATGAAAAAGTAACACCTCACACCGTCTGCTAGATCTCACAAGACTTCACTTAAGAGGGCTCACAACAAAAAATGTAAGCAATAAATGATTTCAATAGTTTATGGAGCCCACAAAACCCCATAAAACCCCACAGGAGCTCACAGAAGATTTCAGAATAAATCTACTGTCGACCACAGTGGTTGGTCACTTTTATTTTGACACTCTCTAAGTTTGTATCCCGTTGGTTGGTTGGGTATCAAAATAAAAAGTGATCCCGTTCGTTTGACAACAGTTGGTGTCAAACCATCGGGGTTTGAGTGTAATCATAATAGTCGCACAAAAGTTTACTTTGAGCATCCCCAAATTCCATCCTAAAAGGAGAAAGCCCGGCTACGCTGGTAGAAAAGTTGGGCCACTGATATCCATCATTTTGTCAGTTTTGTCCGGGAATCGGGCGAGAGAGACAGATTTCTATATGTATGCAGAACAGTGGATCATACGAAAACACATTGTGTGAACGTATAGCAGCAGGGTCCGGCTCTTTTCCGGCTGATGGGACCGGGCTATTTTGTTTGAAAATTTATATTCCGACAAAGTTTTTGTTATTGGACTGTTCGGATTGTATGCAGTGCCGGAATGGGTTCCCCTGCCGGAATTGATATTCCTGCTGCTTTTGCACGAGGATTCAATTATGGATTCTCCGGGACATGGTCGGGCAAGCATCCGGGGCCGATTGAGACAGAGCATTAAATCTGTGTCAGAACTGATGAATGGCAGGCTCGGCCATCCGGCTGTCAGATAGTATCAATCAATGATGATGCCGAGAAGTGTTTTGGAATTTGATCATGTGTGAGACAGAAGGCTTAGGGTTTGATTTTTTTGGGATTTATTGGTTTCCCAGAAGTTTCCGTTTGATTTGCAACGAAGATTGCTTTTTCTGGGAAAATGTTTGGATCAACAAGTTCATTCTGATTTTTGTTAGACGAGTTTATATTTCATTGAAAGAAATAATTTGATAAGGCTTAAAACTGTTCACAAAAACCCACAACTGTGTGTATTTTTGACACAGATTTCATGTTGTGCCCTTTCGAGTGCACATTGGTCAACAGAACCCCACAAAAGTCCACAAGTGTCCAGATGATTAAAAGTTGGTTCAGAAATACTAAAAAGTGTCACACAAGAGTCTACATTTGATCGCAATATTGAATACTGAATATTTTCCAAAACTCACAAGGTTTGATGTAGATTTTACTGCGCATTAGTTATTTAATACTAGTAATTACCTCAAGGGCATAAAACTCACATCTGCACAGTTTGTCTGAGGAATGACTAATGAGAAAAGAAAGATTGTAATTTTAAAGAAAATAATTCCTTAAAAATAATCTGGAATTTTGCAGAGAATTGAACTTTAATTTTTACAGAAATAAAAGGTTTCGCATTCAAAAATATATCCCAATTCCTTTGTTTAAACCAAAAAAAAACACAGAGAACAGTGAAAGCACGTTTCACGCACGTCATAAAACAAATCCCGTGTCACAGCGTGCGTGGAAGCCAGTTTTATTCGCATCAGAGCCACGTGTTGCGAAACCAAAATGGAGCGGGGGAGCAGGGAGCGATTTACGACGTTCATGAGGTTCAGAGGAAGGTTGAAGACAAAGTTTGCCCCGTAAGTTGGTCGAATTTCAATTGGTCGTTTTACTTGACGAGGGCGGGTGCTCGATGGTTGGAAAAGTTGTTCGAAGGTGTCAAAAATTATGTTCGATATAGCGAAACACGTATGACAGAGACCGGAGGGGGAGGCTTGAGCAATTAGCCCCGGGGGCGATGCTGAGGAGGGTACAAGTTTTGAACAATGGAGGTGTTCCGTTTTAAATTACTCTCCACTTGTAGGCACGGAGGGGGAGAGTACTTCATTGAAAGTTGTTAACATATTTTAAAGCTAAATTGACACCACTACGGTTTAACCCTCTACAACCCAACCCCGTCTTTAGGCGGGCTTCGATTTAAAAAAATCGCCAAAAATCCATCTAACAACCAATTTTTGATCTTTAAAAACTTAAAAAGCATTGGAAAGATGAACTCTTAAAATTTTGAAAATATCTGGGTTGGAAGTTTTACTTGTTTTATGTGACTTTGCGAATGTTTTTAAAAATGTCATTTTTTCGTGGTCATCTTTGGCTGTGATTTTTACTAACATTTCCTATATTGTAAGTAAGAAGAAGTATGCAATAATATTTCTAATTTTCCAGACTACTCCTCTACGCATTTTTTTTTAATTTAAATGGTAATGGTGCAATTTTATAGCAAAAACGTTACTTAATCCACCATTAGGTGGTTGGTGCCTTCCTCACATTTTGAGGTAATGTCTGAGATCCGGCCTCCACAAAGTTCATAAATAACACTTAAGTGCTTATGACTTTTGATAGGGTCGATAGATCTTCAATCCACTGAACTCGTTGGAAAGGTCTTTTGATTACCTATTCAACGACAGGTCGCATGATAGATCCGGACAACGTTTTTGTCAAAATATCTGAGATCCGACCTCCAAAAAGTTCATAAATAACACTTAAATGCTTATAACTTTTGATAGGTTTGTCAGATCTTCAATTTTTTGAACTCGTTGAAAAGGTCTTTCGAATACCTTTCTAAAAATGTACATGTATGTAACTGTATGACAAGGTTTCTTACAAAAACCACCCTTTTTACAATCTTCCGGACTTTTGTCAAATTCGTTTTTTAGCATAACTTTTGAAGTACTTAACTAAACTTTATCATTTTCAATAGCGACTTATGGGACCCCAAGACGGATCAAATGAGACCAAAACGGTCCAAATCGGGTCAGCCAGTGCCGAGATAACTCAGTGCAAATTTTTTTGATCAACATCCCACCACACACACAGACATTTGCTCAAAATTTGATTCTGAGTCGATATGTATACATGAAGGTGAGTCTAGGAGGTCAAATTAAGAATTTTTGTTTTTCGAGTGATTTTATAGCCTTCCCTCAGTAAAGTGAGGAAGGCAAAAATGTGAAAAACAAGCAAAAAATTTAAAAAAATGACTGTAAAAACATGAAATAATTAGATAGGCAAAATGTAATAATAGGAGGTGGTAGAATAGGTCAAATACTACCAAAAAAAACATAAACTAAACAAGATAAATGCAAACTAAAATACTAAAAATGGAACAAGAAAAACATTAAACAAAGAAGTATAGTTTTTCGTAGAACAAAAGTTGCTCAAAATGACCTCCTAAACAAGGGAAAACTAAAAAAAATTGAAAAAAAAATTGGGGCAGTAGAGAGTTAACTGTACACTAGATATTTGAAGACCATTACCAGAACTAAGAATAGTCACAATATTCCTAAATCCCACAAAATTCCCATAAATCTTTCAATATCATACAAGATTCCAAAAAATCATTGATCAAACCATCTTTAAAATTCTACAAGACACAATCATCAGCACATAAAATCTCACAATAGTTCACATGAGCCCACAAGAGCTCACAAACCGCTCATCAGCTGACAAAAGCCCACAAAACCTGCAAGATCATAAACTAAATAAACCGCACAAAAGAGCTCATAAAATCTCACAAGAGCTCACAAGAGCACACAAGAGCCCACAAGAACTCACATGAGCCCACAAAAGCTCACAATTTGCTCATCAGCTGACAAAAGCCCACACACCCAGATAGAAACCCTATTACACCGTGCCTTTGGCAAGAAAACCCAGGTTATTTTACTCGTCTGGGTTAAATGAGTCTCGTTACTGGCCTAACCATTCCAGTTCGCAAGAATTATGATTTTTTAAGGGTTGGCTTCTCCCTTAGTGGTAATGACGGCAGCGGCGGAAATTCACGTACAAACAGATTTTTTTTCCTCGTTCGTGAGTTACCAAAAAGCCAACCCTCGTTTTGCACGAAATGAAGCCGAAGGTTTTAAATTTGGCCTCTGCTTTTGACTTATGTGCAACCGCCTGGTTCATGTGAGTGCGCGGACTAATGAGGACAAAGTTCCCCGCCCCTCCTGTCCATTTTTCCCCGTGGCTAAAAAGGATCCATCATTTGCAGCCTAATTTGATGAGCCGCGAGTTTTTTTCCCCGGCGCCATTTTGGGCTCCCTTCCATGAGTGACGTAAATAATTTGCTTATTTTTGAAAGTAAAAAATCCTGGAAGCTCCTCGCTTGATCCAATTTTCCACGCTTGAAATGGAGCCCTCCGGGATCCACTCCAGCCTTGACAAGGGGGAGAGTGTGGGGTGGGGTTGGACTCAACATACCGAATTCGTCACATAATTTGTCATTAACGATAATCGAATCAAAACCACCGGAGCAGACAGCTACAGACAGGCACCCCACTGTTAAGCGGGGGAAAACGACGACGAGTATCATTCATGAAAAACTTCCACGCAGCGACATCTGGCCAAAATTGGACCGAACGCGATGACAGAGAGCGAGAGATAGTCTCATAATTGACGTACGATCATTTAATAAATGAATATTTTCCACACTCGGATGGGAACGGTTTTGCGCGCGCGATTCCCATCAAGCGATTGAGTTGATCACAGTGACACATATTAGCAGCTCCGGGGCGTCGCGCTTAACAACGAGCGATTTACAATCAACGTCAACAACGTGATAAGTTCCAATCCGGGAGGGGAGGAAGCGCGCAATCGATAAATGTCAGTGACGAGTGACGTAGATTATGTGAGGGAGGGTTGTGACGATTGATTTGTTGTGGATTTTAATTGGGATGTTGAATTTAGGAGATTCTAAAATCAAGAGGTACTAAATTTCACAAAGGCACACTAGAGCCCACAAGATCCTATAAGCGCTCACGTGTGTCCACAAGAACTCACAAATGCTCACAAAAGCACACACAAACTCACAAGAGCCCACACGACCCAAAAAGAGCTGACAAGTGCCCACAAGAGCCCAACATAATCTTACAAAAGTATGCGGGATCAAATTGGGAGGTAGGACAAGCACACATAAAATCACACAAGTGCCCTCAAGAATTCTAAATAAGTGTACAAAAGAGTTCACATGAGCCCACAGTAGATCACAAGTTCCCACAAGAGCCGACAATAACCTTGAGAGCACACAACTCACAATAGCTCAAAAGAGCTTACAAAAGCTCAAAAGAGCACACAAGTGGCCACAAATACCCGCCAGTGCCCGCAAGAGCCCACAAGTGCTCACCTAATAATCCAAGAAGCATTACAAAGAGTCTCTAAAAGCCCTCAAGAGCCCATACGAGGTGAAGAACAACATAACAGGCCTTCAGGGTCCAAAGAATCTCTTTCAAGTAAAAACTCACGACATTAACCGATATAACACTTCCACAGTAGAGCTCTTAATTTGTGATATTATTGACCTGTAATTTTTGACCAACCTGTGTGTGCTTTCAGCTTACACAATTTTTATACAAATCTACTTCCGGGTCGAGATGGTGACACTGGGAAGGTTGATGGTGGTTTCACAGACAAGAGGTCTCAGCCGCAACTTACCGATAGATCGCCCCCGTAAAATGGATGTATAACAAACGTTTCGTTCCCGACGTGTATCACACCGCTGACGCCGTTGCAGGTGTGGAAGGCGGCACTAGCTCCCGGGTAGTCCTTCACCGTACCGTGGTAGTAGCAGTGCTCAATTTCCTGGGGAAAATAGAGAGAGTAGAAGGTTAGAAGTATTAGCAACTATGTAAATTTGTGTGTATTAATTGTGTTAAAATCAAAAAGTGCCTACCAGTTCCCACAAGGGCCCACAACTGCTTAACAAGTTCCCTTAAGAGCCCACAAGTGACACAGGGGCTCACAAGAGTCAAACTAGTGCCAACAGGATCCCACAAGTTCCCTCAAGAGTTCACAAGTTCCCACAAGTGTCTACAAGTGCCCACAAGAGCCCACAAGTGCCCACAAGAGCTCTCTAATGCCCGCGAATGACCACAAGTGTCAACAACAGCACCCACAAGTGCCCACAAGTGCTCAAGTGTCAAACAAATGCCCACAAGAGCCTACAAGTGTCAAACAATTGCCAAACAAGTGCCCACAAGTGCTTACAAAATCCCACAAACCCTGCCTAAAAGTGCCCACAAGTGCCTACAAGATCCCACCAGTGCCCACAAGAGCCCACAAGTTCCAACAAGAGTTCACAAGATCCTACAAGTGTCTGCAAGTACCCACAAGAGCCCACAAGTGCTCACAAAAGTCCACAAGACCTCACAAATGCCCACAAGTGCCAAACAAGAGCCCACAAGAGCCCACAAGTTCCAACAGGAGCTCACAATAGCCCAAAAATGCACAAAAGGGCTCATAGTTGTATGATCGGGGAATCCAATTCAAATTACTGGCTTAATACGACCACAACTCATTATAATTTTACTTTGCTTTAGTACCTACTTAGGAATTTTCATCTTTCAAAAGAAGATTGTAGCTTTAGGATGAACTCCAATCAAGACTCTGCGATCATGATGATTCATTCAAAAATTAAACTCGTAGAATGGCACCAAATTACAGCATCGCACATTCTACACATCAATTCCCATCCGTCCAATAATGCTACTTAAAATTCCAATGCCGTTGTCACAGAAATCCCCACATTAAGGGGATAACATGTCGTACCCTGCAGCATTTTTGGCATACGAAATTCCTCCTTCTAGAGAATTCCAGCGCACTGCATCGTTGCACCACCAAACAGCAAGCAAACTAATAAATCGTGTGTGACGAGATAAAATGGCATATAGTTTAAAATATTTACATAATCTATCATCACAACTAGAGTGCACCTCACCCTCCCCCCCCCCTTTTAAACAGCAAAGCAACAAGATGTAAATTTGGCCTGGTACGGACAGGTGCCCAGCAGCAGGTGAACGTCATCACCAGGAACTTTGGTTTTCTGCGCTAAAGGGACCCTTCCCTTGCCTTTTCCAAAGAACTAGACTATCTGACGATGGTTCGGTTCGGTTGCTGTTGTTGTCGTTGTCAAGGTATATCTCTTCATTTGCAAACATTTGTGCCCCTTCCCGGGTTGTTTTTCCGGGCTTCGAGTCCCTAACTAGATTTTCCAATTCAGGGTAGACGGTAAGATGTTGGAATTTGGATTCGAGGTCGAGTTTCGGTTGTCAAAGTTACGACTGCGTACCCTAATCGTGCTAAAAAGCAGACATTTTCTATCAAATGGGAACGGACTTGGTGTGTTCGCCACCCCAACCTAGGTGACCGATTTGGGAATTAGAATGTTGTCTCGACGTCGGCCGGGGCTAAATCTACCGTCCATTTTCGGAATCGGATTTTGGGAAGATCAACCATCGAAGCTGGTTCTGGAACCGAGGATGAGCTTTGCACGGAAAGATTCGTGTTGAGAATTAACAGATTCGTCTATTCTCCACTAGGTGTCGCCGAAACGGTTGCTCCAACTTGCATTCAAGTTTTATTCTGTAATGGATTATTGGGTACAATTTTTATGGCACTCACCGAGTAAGTTTAACTAAAGCACATTTTTGAACAACAATATGATGAAATCAACAAATTTCACTTTTGCCACTTTGGCTCATTGTGCAAATATTTGAAAGTCTTTTCGAATTCCAATTTAAAATCATAAAAATGTTTCCTGAATTGATGAGTTATAAGAGAAAATAAATCATCTTTATGTTTATAATTCTGGGTTAGCATAGCATAGCATAGCATAGCATAACGGGTCTGCACCACGCTGTAGGGGGTGCCACAATGGTCAATTCAATATTTTTAGACAATTTGATTGTTGCCCGGTACAACCAAAAATATCTAAGAACGTAAATTTCCACACTGTGCTCCAAGGCTACGCCCATACAGTCCCGTGGGGATTTGGGAGGGGATGTTTTTGTTGTTCACTAGTGGCAAAAGTGCAGGGAACCCATGCGACTTTTAAAAGTGAACGGAATATTTAAGGGAGGTTTGGAATGGGGGTTTTGGGAATTTCATCGGGCCGATGAAAAATGTTGAATGCGTAATGTATTAAATGTATTGGAAGTTTGTAAGTGTAAGTGTGAGTCTGTAGTGTATTATCTAATAAGCATATAGTTTTGTAATAATAATAAATATAATCAGACTGATTCCAGGAAGCTGTAAAAAGTAGCAGTAATTTAAAATACAAATGCTCCAGACATTTCTCATGCTGTTTAAGAAAGTTTCGTCAATTTAAGAAATTTGATCATATTAGGTATGAGGAGATGGTTTTTATGTTTATAATTCTGGGTTACATAATAATTTGGAACATACAAATAGAGCTTATATTGTACTTGTCCTTTAAATAAATATATTTTGTAGGATTTGGTTTGAGTTATTATGTCAAATTATTTTACCTCATTGAGATTTAAGTCGTGATTTCACAAATCTGAATGTAGTTTTTTCAATAATATGAGAAAATTTCACATTTTTCATTTTTTAACATTGTAAATCAGGTCCAAGATATTATCGATTGAAAATCTGTTGGAATGGACTAGTGATTCAAAAAAGTGAAAATTCAAATAAGTCCAAATAAGTTAGTTGATTTTTTTATTGTTCTTACTTAAAAAACTAAGCACTTTATCAAAATTTTACTTGATTGCTGTTGTTAATTCATTTACTTATGGCAACTTTAACCTTGTTGGTCATTCACTGCCCTTGTATACTTTATTAAGAATTAAATTTTACATTTTAAATTATTTGTTGAATGTTTTTGAGTGGATTTTGGCCATTTTCAGAATTCAATATCAAAATTTGTCAAAATTTAGTTTTTGTGTTAAAATGTTACACAAAATGGGTTATTGCGCGTATTGCCCAAAAAGACACGCGGCATACCAGCCTCGAAACGGCGCGCCTCACTTTCGGCAAATGCGCGCTAACACGCTATGTACTGCGCGTTTTGGTTTTGTTGATCTTCTTCTTCGAATCGCTTGCCATTGTTGCCAGCTATGTTTTTTGTTGCACTAAAAAGTGCAGAAAATCGCTGGCAACAATGTCTATGGCACATTCTGAAATGCCGTGTGGTGTGTATCTTTGAAAGAAACGGACAATATTTTTTTGAGTGTAACAATTTTTCTTTTGAATGGTCGTTATCATAACCTACAACTTTGCCAAAGACTCTTCATCAATCAAAAAATCCCTTCGTGAGATACAGATTTTCGAATATTTTCATGGTTTTTTTTTCTATGGCCAGCTCACAAATTGGTTTGAAGACTTGTATGAAAAAACTGATGATGCAAAATGGCGTATTTGGACATAGAGAATCGATCGACAATGTTTCATACAAATAAAAATACAATGAAAAATAAATTATCGACATTTTCGAGAATTGCTCTGCTCCTTCCCAGATGGCTAAAGATGGAAGCTTTGGCCCAAGTCGCCTAGACATCATAAACTTGCATGCAATATTGCAATTTATTTTAAGTGACATCTAGTGATAAGTTTTTAAAGTTATGTGGTTTTGCTGACAAACAAGAGAAATTGTTATTTTACATAGATTTTTCCAAATAACTCGAAAACTCGTAGATCAACCAATTTTTTTGTTGCAATTTCATCAGATATTTTCCGTGTCATTCTCAAAACAAAAATAGTCCCACACTTTCCCACTAAAAGAAGTTCCATTCGAAAATGGGTGGTCCAACCCCAAACGACAAACGGTAATCCGGGGACCGATTACAACCAAAACTGACCAGACCACACAAATTCGGCCAGTCGGTACGGAACTCGTAATGGCATTTTCCCCCCGACGAAAATCGTATGTATGCCGATTGCAGTTTCTGCACTTACGCCCGACCGGGTTTACTTTCCGATTATCTGCAAAAGTGGATAAAATATTTGTTTTGAGTGGCACTAACCCGGAACCAGTTTGCACCAGGAAGAACCGTCGTGTACTCTGGTGGAGTCTACATTTGGGGGGGCTCACTCTGTGTCTAATGTGTGTTGAGCGATGCTCGTTTTGCATACATTAGGGCGCAATTTCGACTTGGCTTAGTTGCTGGGAAGTTTCCTGTGTTGACTGTGGGCCAACTTTGAACGTCGAAGTTGAAGAAATAGCTCGAGCTTGCTTAACGAGCTCTGTTCGAAACCGAGTTTTGGGTAAGTTAGCTTGGAGTTTGCTCAAATTGTAGAAATTTTCTAAAACGGTACAATTTAGTTGAAACAGTTTATCAAACATGTCAATTAAAATGATTTAGCTGTACAATTATTATGAAAAACGAGCTAAAACGCTCGGGTACACTCTCAAATGAAAATATCAATTTGCCGTTTCCTCTTCCAGGAAAAGTTTTTCATCCCCTCCTCTGGGGAGTGGTCACCGGTGTGGAAATATTACCCATGAAGTCAGACACCGGTCCGAACGGTTCTCCGACTGCTTCCGTTTGCTCTAATTACAATTACGTGATTTTTGGTTCGTTGGACTTTGCCTCGGCAAGGGTGGGCACGTGTGCGTACTGAGGAATCAAATGGTGGAAATAAAATGTGGACGAGGGACGAGCTACTTCAACAGTTTGTTGAGGTAATTAGGCGAAAGAGAAATGGCAGGAAATGGGAATGCGTTGGAATTCACTGCTAGATTTGTTTGTTGCAAATTATAGAAATTAATTAATCCAATTACCTTAACTTCTTTTTGAAATACCACGGGTCTCAAATAGAAAGTGGACAAGTTTCGCATTATCACTTCACTGACACCTAGTGGTGAATAGAAAAAGCACTCAAATCAAACCCCCCTACAATTCTTTAATGGTTCAAATCGCAAATGTAAGCTAGACCATCTTAGGGACCATCCACAAACCACGTGGACACTTTTTGAAATCCCAACCCCCTCGTGGACAATTGTCCATACAAAAAAACTTTTTTGTATGGAGCATGGACAATCGCCATACCCCCCCCCCCCCTAAAGTGTCCACGTGGTTTATGGATGGTCCCTTACCAAAATTTAACTTGACTTCAACACAACTTAAAGTGTTTTGGTCACATTTTGCGTCCATCAGAGCATATCCTCAACCCCTTTCATTTACCAAAAGTCCAACCCAGTCATTTTTTGCTGCTCTTTACAGCAGCACAACAAAAAAGCCATCCCAGCCCGTGTGGAACACCACTTTTGCATTCGCAGTCAACCTGAACCATCTGGTGGGAGCCCGTTTTGCCAAAACCATAAACGTCTTTCTTCTATCTGAAAAGCGCCTGGAGGAATACCAAAGGGTTGGGCGTGGGGGGTAAACGTGCACCGAAAGTACAAAATTCCCAGCACCTCACAGAACCCTGACTAAAGTGCTACATGCTTAAAATTACATACGACCTGCTGGCCAGTACATGGCAGCAGCTGTGGGAAAGCAAAGCGCGCGCCCGTATTTATGCAACAAAGCTAAGCGAAACACAAACTTCCCAGAGATGGCGTGCGCGGAGAGTCAAACCCCTGGTAATATGCAATTAGCATACAAAAGCACTCGCTGCTGGTACTGGTGTTGTTGTTGTTGCGAATGACGATGACAACGAGCAGCACCAGCAAGAAAGATAACCTACTAACCCTCGGGTAAGAAGTGCTCCCCCTCCTATCGGTGTTTCACGTTTTACAGCACCTTGTTTTGGGGCGAGAGAGTGTGGGCGTACAAATAACAATAATATTAGCTACACTCAGTTGCCGCCTTACAAAAATGGTGGTAATTTGATCGATGGAAGAAACATACATAAATCAACAGTATGAACATTATAAGTTACAGATTTGGCATACTCTGAGAAGCAGGACATGGAGTTACAGAATCTCCAGAAGTCGGTGTCAAAATCGCTCATTCGCAGACCCAAAGGAGCTATTACACTACCGCAAACAAACAAACAAACTCGCACTTTTTCGTGACAGTTTGCCAAACTCGCAAACAAGGCAAAATGTAAGCAG
Source organism: Culex quinquefasciatus (assembly GCF_015732765.1). NCBI lineage: Eukaryota > Metazoa > Arthropoda > Insecta > Diptera > Culicidae > Culex > Culex quinquefasciatus. Next base: position 79,308,803 of record NC_051861.1, on the reverse strand, counting down.
ACTGACTTTTGTCCAAACAAATCCAGGCAAACAAACAAACCAGGCAAACTGATAAACTGTCAAAAGTGCGAGTTTGTTTGTTTGTTTGCCGTGATGTAATGCTCCTGAAATTGACAAATCATTTTAAAAAATTACAAATATCGACAAAAAATTAACAAACATTCACAAAGTTCACAGAAAATAGCAAAAAAATTATAAAAATTGACAAAAATGTCAAAGTTGATAAAAAAATAAAAACGTTATGAAAAATGCAAAACTGATGAAAATTACATAATTCCAGAAAGTGATAACAAATTATAAAAGTTGAAGCTAATTGAAAAAAAGTTGATGCATTTGACAAAAATGAACAAAAAAAAACATATGAAAACAACCAAACAAGTTTACAACAATTGACTTAGATTGACGAAAGATATAATGATTGGAGCAAATTGATGCAACATAATAAATAATTACAAATATGGACCAAAAAAATACAAAACTAGAATTAAATTGAAACATATTGATTAATTTGACATAAATTAACATAAAAATCGAAAATAAATATAAGTACAACAAAAACAATTACAAAAATTGTCAAAAATTGCAGAAATTGTCATAAATTGTCATAAATTAACAAAAATTTACAAAAATTGTCAAAAATAGTCAAAAATTGTCAAAAATGGTTCAAAATTGTAAACATTTGTCAAAAATTGTCAAAATTTGTAAAATATTGTCATAAATTGTCAAAATTTGTCAAAATTTGTCAAAATTTGTCAAAATTTGTCAAAATTTGTCAAAATTTGTCAAAATTTGTCAAAATTTGTCAAAATTTGTCAAAATTTGTCAAAATTTGTCAAAATTTGTCAAAATTTGTCAAAATTTGTCAAAATTTGTCAAAATTTGTCAAAATTTGTCAAAATTTGTCAAAATTTGTCAAAATTTGTCAAAATTTGTCAAAATTTGTCAAAATTTGTCAAAATTTGTCAAAATTTGTCAAAATTTGTCAAAATTTGTCAAAATTTGTCAAAATTTGTCAAAATTTGTCAAAATTTGTCAAAATTTGTCAAAATTTGTCAAAATTTGTCAAAATTTGTCAAAATTTGTCAAAATTTGTCAAAATTTGTCAAAATTTGTCAAAATTTGTCAAAGTTTGTTAAAGTTTGTCAAAATTTGTCAAAATTTGTCAAAATTTGTCAAAATTTGTCAAAATTTGTCAAAATTTTTCAAAATTTTTCAAATTTTTTCAAAATTTATCAAAATTTTTCAAAATTTGTCAAAATTTGTCAAAATTTGTCAAAATTTGTCAAAATTTGTCAAAATTTGTCAAAATTTGTTAAAATTTGTTAAAATTTGTTAAAATTTGTCAAAATTTGTCAAAATTTGTCAAAATTTGTCAAAATTTGTAAAAATTTGTCAAAATTTGTCAAAATTTGTCAAAATTTGTTAAAAATTGTCAAAATTGTCAAAAATTGTCAAAATTGTCAAAATTGTCAAAATTGTCAAAAATTGACAAAATTTACAAAATTGTCGAAAATTGACAAGAATTGTCAAAAATTTCAAAAATGTCAAAATTGTCAAAAGTCGACACAAATTGTCAAAAATTGTAAAAATTGTCAAAATTGACAAAAATTGTCGAAAAATGACGAGAATTGTCAAAAATTTTCAAAAAATGTCAAAAATTGTCAAAAGTCGACACAAATTGTCAAAATTTGACAAAAATTGTCAAAAATTGTCAAAAATTGTCAAAAATTTTCAAAAATTGTCAAAAATTGTTAAAAATTGTCAAAAATTGTCAAAAATTGTCAAAAATTGTCAAAAATTGTCAAAAATTGTCAAAAATTGTCAAAAATTGTCAAAATTGTCAAAATTTTTCAAAATTTTTCAAAATTTGTCAAAATTTGTCAAAATTTGTCAAAATTTGTCAAAATTTGTCAAAATTTGTCAAAATTTGTCAAAATTTGTCAAAATTTGTCAAAATTTGTCAAAATTTGTCAAAATTTGTCAAAATTTGTCAAAATTTGTTAAAATTTGTTAAAATTTGTCAAAATTTGTCAAAATTTGTCAAAATTTGTCAAAATTTGTCAAAATTTGTCAAAATTTGTCAAAATTTGTTAAAAATTGTCAAAAATTGTCAAAAATTGTCAAAAATTGTCAAAAATTGTCAAAAATTGTCAAAAATTGTCAAAAATTGTCAAAAATTGTCAAAAATTGTCAAAAATTGTCAAAAATTGTCAAAAATTGTCAAAAATTGTCAAAAATTGTCAAAAATTGTCAAAAATTTACAAAAATTGTCGAAAATTGACAAGAATTGTCAAAAATTGTCAAAAATTGTCAAAAATTTACAAAAATTGTCGAAAATTGACAAGAGTTGTCAAAAATTTTCAAAAAATGTCAAAAATTGTCAAAAGTCGACACAAATTGTCAAAAATTGTAAAAAATTGTCAAAAATTGACAAAAATTGTCGAAAAATGACGAGAATTGTCAAAAATTTTCAAAAAATGTCAAAAATTGTCAAAAGTCGACACAAATTGTCAAAATTTGTCAAAATTTGTCAAAAATTGTCAAAATTGTCAAAATTGTCAAAATTGTCAAAAATTGTCAAAAATTGTCAAAAATTGTCAAAAATTGTCAAAAATTGTCAAAAATTGTCAAAAATTGTCAAAAATTGTCAAAAATTGTCAAAAATTGTCAAAAATTGTCAAAAATTGTCAAAAATTGTCAAAAATTGTCAAAAATTGTCAAAAATTGTCAAAAATTGTCAAAAATTGTCAAAAATTGTCAAAAATTGTCAAAAATTGTCAAAAATTGTCAAAAATTGTCAAAAATTGTCAAAAATTGTCAAAAATTGTCAAAATTGTCAAAATTGTCAAAAAAAAATTGTCAAAAAAATTGTCAAAAATTGTCAAAAATTGTCAAAAATTGTCAAAATTGTCAAAATTGTCAAAATTGTCAAAAATTGTCAAAAATTATTGAAAATTATTAAAAATTATCAAAAGTTATCCAAAATTATCAAAAATTATCAAAAATTATCGAAAATTATCGAAAATTATCAAAAATTGTCAAAAACTGTCAAAAATTGTCAAAAATTGTCAAAAATTGTCAAAAATTGTCAAAAATTGTCAAAAATTATTGAAAATTATTAAAAATTATCAAAAGTTATCAAAAATTATCAAAAATTATCGAAAATTATCGAAAATTATTAAAAATTATCAAAAATTATCAAAAAATATCAAAAAATATCAAAAAATATCAAAAATTATCAAAAACTATCAAAAATTATCAAAAATTATCAAAAATTATCAAAATTTATCAAAAATTATCAAAAATTATCAACTTCACCAAATGGAAAAAGTGAATTTGCACTCAAGTCCTGCTCCCGCAGGGATCTGTGATAATCACTAGAAGAATGAAGACGACCTGATGAGCTTCGCTGTTACACATGAACTGAACTACTTTTATTTTCTTCTATATGAACTTAGCCTAATTCATACTGCTTGTCGGGCCAGCCGCGTGGCCACCGACTCCAATTCCCGCAAGCGACGCACATTGCGTCGCCAGCGCCAAATGATCAAAAATTATCAAAAATTATCAAAAATTATCAAAAATTATCAAAAATTATCAAAAATTATCAAAAATTATCAAAAATTATCAAAAATTATCGAAAATTATCGAAAATTATCAAAAAATTTCAAAAATTATCAAAAATTATCAAAAATTATCAAAAATTATCAAAATTATCAAAATTATCAAAAATTATCAAAAATTATCAAAAATTATCAAAAATTATCAAAAATTATCAAAAATTATCAAAAATTATCAAAAATTATCAAAAATTATCAAAAATTGTCAAAAATTATCAAAAATTATCAAAAATTGTCAAAAATTATCAAAAATTATCAAAAATTATCAAAAATTATCAAAAATTACCAAAAATTATCAAAAATTATCAAAAATCATCAAAAAATTTGAAAAATTATCAAAAATTATCAAATTTTTTGAAAAATTATCAAAATTTGTAATATTTTTTTTTCCCAAAATTCTCAAAAATTGCCAAAAGCTGTCAATTTTTTTTCAGAGTGTCAAAAGTTGTCAAGAATTGTTAGAATTGGGTTCATTGAAAGCACTGAATATTATTACTATTGTCATGGGAAAGTCCTGCAAAGATAATATATAATACATGTGAATACAGCCTACAGCAAAACTGCAAAAGCTTTTCAGCAACACCTAGTGGTGAACAGGACAGCTTTTGTTTTCACAGCTGATGGAACTGAGTGCACTTTGCAGCAAAAACGCCACAATACAACAACAACTAAACCCGCTTAGAGAATAAAAATATAACAAGTAATAACGCTGGCCACACTGACTGTTGTGAAACGATCGTAAAATTACTGTGCTTTTGTCATGCCATAATTTGAACTTTGCCACCCGCCCTCAGTGTCACCATAATGGAAGAAAAATGGCTGACACAACACGCAATGGTGGCCGGATTTTCTAAATTAATTAGCACACATGTCACGTGTCACGCGTAGCCCGAGGGTTCCTCATGCAATGCAACGCAACGTTTGGGCGTGACAGCGTTACAAAGTGTGTGTGTGTGTGTAGGAGGACCCGAAATTTTGCGGTTGAAATTCCAAATGTGTGCTTCAAAGTTGCTTACCTGCAGGCGCAACAGCAGCAACTAGGCGTTTTTTGATTGGCGGCAATCGATCCAATGGTGGCGATGCTTTGTAACATTTTGTTGTGGAATTTTAGGTGGAATTTGATGTGTGCATAATTGAAGGCGTAACGAGTAGTTGGATCTGCCAACTATTTTGGAGGGGATTTATTTGTGTACATACTGTTCAATTGACGTTCAATGCAAGGATGGTTCGAATTATAAGCAATCAAAATAAACGTAGTGTTGCAAACATTCAGTAAAAACGTACAAACAGTAAAAAACGTACAAACATAATAGTTAACTTATTATAGTTTCTCCTATCCACCACTAGATGTCACTCAGTTTAAAATGCATTCTTGCATGCAAGTTTTATTTGCTGCCAGCTTCTTGTATGTTATTTTTGAATATCAGAATTTTTCTATAGAACTTGCATTGGCCAGGCATATTTTTAGGTGTTTTGTTGAAAGGTTTCTCGAAAATCAGCCTTATTTACTGACCATACATTTACAACCTTCGTATGAGTTGTATGAAATTCCAGCGCACGTGTGTGGTCCACGTGCCACACCGTCGAAAACAAAATTGCAACTTGCCCCTCACCGCGCGATCCCCAGACAATCATAACCATAACCGTTTTACCCTAGCTGCACTCTGCCTGCAGCCGCCACGGTATCAAAACTGTAAAGCTTAACAACCGTCGCGCTGAAAACGGAAAGCACTTTGTTCCAACTACACTCCCAAACTACATGGCGGCAGCAGTAGTAGGTTCTTACTAAACTAAACCGAACAACTAGTTTCCTTTTAGGAGACCGGTTTGTGTTCGCTCGGTGGTCGAAACAAAAGTCGAGACACGAGAACGAACGAAAAGTTTTATGATTATGATTATGCCGTTATGGATGTTTTGAAGCGAGTTTTTTTTTCCCATAGGGGGGGAGGTTGTACGGAGTAGTTCTGAAACTAGGGTGTCAAAACGTGCAACCTTAAACTTGGGCAGAGGTTGAGACTGTGGAGCTTAATTGAATTTATTGGGAGCTTTTTTTGCAGTTTCTGCTGGCGAAAGGTTTCAGAAGAAAAGTATATTAAAAGCTGGTGGTGAAACGATAGTTGTGGAAAGTTGAATCTCTAGAAGGTTTTCTCGTTAAGGCAGGTTAAACTCAGTCTTTTATAAGGTTGCATGGTTGGAACGAAAATTAATTCTTAGAAATATAACAAAGTGATAGAGTACTGCACTTTATACGATGTAAGGTTATTTTAAAGGTGTGTGTGTGGGTGTTTTCCAATCCAAAATCCGCTGGTCGGCACTGCAACAAAATTATGGGAAATAGCTCAGTACCAGTTATTAGGCGGTGTTAGAACTCGCGCTACTTCCAATGATCCATCAAGTTCGTATTTTGGCTGCAGGCTACAAAAGCTTGGATGTCACTCTTGAGTCACCCTAATCTAGAGCGTCAATTTCCCGGGATTACAAAATTCCAGGAAATCCGAATTCAGGAAATTTGAAAAAACAAACAAAAATTATTCTGATCCTGTTTCTGATTAATATTTTGTAACAGAATTGTATAGAACAGCAACTTTAATGTCCAAAATGAGTGTGAAGATCAATTAAAGGCTTGTAGAAAGTCATGCAACTTTACAAAATGTTATATATTTTTTTTGCTGTCTTTTAAATCGTACCAAATAAAAAAAAATACTATTAGTATTATTTGTAGAGAAGTATTTTTCAATCAAAGTGTTTGGTTTGAAAATCTATGCTCCACAGCAATGAAATTGGTTTTAAATTTGTCTCGGTGACCATAACGGTGAAATGAAAACCAAAAATATCATGCAGAAATAATGTTTTAAATGAGCAATTCTCTGCCACCGGAACCGGAAATGGATTTTATTTGTATTTTTTATTTGGCTCAAACTTTGTGGGGCCTTCCTATGACCAAATAAGCTATTTTGTGTCATTGGTTCACCCATACAAGTCTTCATACAATTTTGGCTGCTGGCCATACAAAAATGGTATGTAAATATTCAAACAGCTGTAACTTTTGAGTGAATTTTCTGATCAATTTGGTGTCTTCGGCAAAGTTGTAGGTATTGTTGAGGAATTTTGAGAAAAAAATAGGTACTCGGAAAAAAATTGCAGATTTTTTTATCAACTTTTTTTTCACTAAAACTCAATTTCCCAAAATACGTAATTTTCAATGTTTAGCCCTTTTAAAATGTTAGTCTTGATTTAAAAGTTTTCAAAATATTTTTTTCGAAAAGATCGGAAAATTTCACGAATGTTTCATGTATTAACATTGAAAATCGGACCATTAGTTGCTGAGATATCGTCATTAGAAAATGGTGGGTTATTTTGGTGAGACTTAGAAAACTCCAATTTTCGTGTTTCTTTTTCTTAAAGCGGCTGTATCTCAGTAACCCGAGGTCCAATCTTCAATGTCTCTTAGACAATTGTATAGCAAATTTTCTGAACTTTTCAAAAAAAATATTTTTAGAAATGGTCACTCATGGTCACTATTTTTAAAAATTGAAAAATTGCAAATATTTCGCTAAAATCAAACTTTCGGTGGCTATATCTTGAAAACGGAGCCCTTAATCAAAAAATCTGTAAAGTACTTTTCGATTGCAAATTCAATTTTGCATTAAAAATTAATGTCAAACTTGTTTTTGCATGGAACTTCGATTTTTTCCAAAAATCACTATTTTATCAAAAAATCATAACTCGGCGGCAGATTTTTTCACCATGTTTCTCTATGGCTCAAAAGTTGCGGATTTTTGTCCCCTAAAACATATCAAAAAATCTCGAAAATCAAAAAATACGTATTTTGGGAAATTAAGATTTAGTAAAAAAGTTGATAAAAAAATCTGCAAATTTTTTTTCCGTGTATCCATTTTTTCTCAAAAGTCCTCAACAATAACTACAACTTTGCCCAAGACACCAAATTGATCAGAAAATTCACTCAAAAGTTATAGCTGTTTGAATATTTACATACCATTTTTGTATGACCTGCAGCCAAAATTGTATGGAGACTTGTATGGGTGAACCAATGACATAAAATAGCTTATTTGGTCATAGGGAAGGCCCCACAAAGTTTGAGTCAAATAAAAAAACTACAAAAAATAAAAATGGTCGAAATCGGCCGATTTCGTAGAGAGTTGCTCCAATGGGTAATTCTCTAGCAACTCACACGAAATCGAGAAATGTTGCCCCAACCCCTCTTCGATTTGCGTGAAACTTTGTCCTAAGGGGTAACTTTTGTCCCTGATTACGAATCCGAGGTCCGTTTTTTTGATATCTCGTGACGGAGGAGCGGTACGACCCCTTTCATTTTTGAACATGCGTAAAAAGAGGTGTTTTTCAATAATTTGCAGCCTGAAACGGTGATGAGATAGAAATTTGGTGTCAAAGGAACTTTTATGTTAAATTGGCTTACTCAAAATTGCGAAAAAACGTATTTTTCATCGAAAAAAACACAAAAAAAAAGTTTAAAAACTTCGCCATTTTCCGATACCCAACTGTAAATTTTTTTGGTACCTACAGTATGTAAAAAAAGTATTTACACCCCTTGGGCACTATGTACATATTGTGATGAAACATCTAAACAATTTAATGTTGACAGAAACCTAGTACTACGTTTTGTTCAGAAACTCATGCCAGACATTTTGCTACAAAAAGCTCATGAAAAGATGATTTCTATAAAAAGTTATATAACAAATACTATTACGAAAATAAAAAAGGTGCAAAAAAAGTTTGTACACCTTTCGAAAAATTTACATAAATAATGTTATTTGTTGACAAATCACCATAAATCCAGTCTCCCAACTCCAAATAGGCATCCTTGACTGATTAAAAAAATAATTTGGATTGAATATAAAGTTTACTAACTACTTAGTATAAAAGTTTATATAACTCTGGAAATTCTATATAAAACTTATCTTAACTTAATTTTGAAATCTTCTAATTCAACTAAATGTCAATATATTACCATAGAATTGCTAAATAAACATTTTGGAGTGAGTATAACACCGTTTTGGGGGTATTTGTATCGATAGAATAGATTTTTCGTTGGAATTTCGTACCAACCCGGAATTACGTCGTCGGAAAATCCGCCGGCATCTGAACCGGTCCACAATTCACAAGTCAACCTATGTGGTATCAGAAAGGGCATAAAATTTCCGATCTTTTGATACCCATACATCCAGGTTTGCTATAAAACCCACGTTTTTAAATACCTAAGCAAAAACGTTGTTATGGTTTCGTTTGAGCAACCTGTCAAAAATGTATGGAATTTCGTAATTTTTGTTCTCGTGGATCAAACTTACTTTTTGCCCACTATGCCCAAGGGGTGTAAATACTTTTTTTACATACTGTACATGTAAATTTAAGAGAAATTTAATGTAGTTTTTGAATCCATTTAACCCATTTATCATGTAGAACAAAAATTTTCATTTTAAAATTTCGTGTTTTTTCTTACTTTGCAGGGTTATTTTCGATACATCCTGATGATATTTCTACATTTCCAACTTGTTACACGATTTTTTGCCAGCAAGAACAAAAATGATGGATCGATTTCGATGCAAATATTTTCAAAATCGATAATATTGTTGTTCAAAATCGAAATAAATGTTGACGATTTTAGAAACATGTTCATGTTGTTGAATTCAACAACACAGTGCTCTAAACCCGATCGAGCACCCGTTACCTTTGAAAGTTTAAAAATGATTTGTTTTTCTTAATGCTACTCAATTAATCTTCGATCTTCTAACCACCATTCCTGGAAGTTATAGTTCCAATTTTCAATCTTTAAAAATAAAATATCGAGAAATTGTTCGATCTTTTCATAGAAAAAAAATAGAGAATTTAAAAACAACGCCCAATTTTTCAGGCTGAAAAATTGAGTTTTGCAAAGAGTTGAATACGACATGTTTAGAAACTCGGAAAAAACACTATTGAATAGGCTTTTCAGTGATTTTTTGTACCGTTAGGTTTTTTTTATAAATGATCCTTATTCTGTAACTGAGATTGTGTTTTAAAGGTTTACATAGTTGCAATAATTATTTTCCCGCATAATTCCTCAAGCAAAACCAAAAACGATCACCCACGTGCCAAAATGTGCGTTTCACGTGCACACAATACGCCCCTCCGCCCTCCCAACGCACCCGAACCTCAACCCCACGTGCGGGTTGCGCCCCGTAAATTTTCAATTTCCCCGGGATAAAGAAATTTAATTAAAAGCTTTAAGTTGTATGCCATTCGACGCGTACGGTCTCTCTCTCTCTCGCGCGCAGTGGCGAATGAATGCAAAATTTTGCAACCCATGAATATTGTTTTTGGCCACGTGGCTTGCGGATGATTTTGGCCTAGATTGAAAATGACCCCCCCCGCTCCCGGAACGAGGAAAATTGCGCGCGCTTTTCTTTCCGGGGCTCCCGCCTGATTACGATGAAAGCTTTCGATTCACTCGTCATACTTCCATGGTGGGCTTCCGGTTTGAAAAAGGGATGATGGAAGGTGGGGGAAGGAGGTCATCATGGGCGGCGATAACCGGATTTGGTGGGTCAAAATATTTAAATTTATTAAATTTGGCTTAATGCAAGGTTGGGTTTACGAGCTTGGACTGCAGCGAGGGTGAAAATAATTGCATTATTTAATGGTTTATTGTAATAATTTGGTTTTCGGTGGTTTCCGAAACTTTCGCATTGCAGTTTCCCAAATTTTGACCACTTTCCAGCGACGTTTCATAATCCATCCGTCCGTCCAGTGGAGAAAGCTCGCGCCCCCCTCTTTTTGCTTGGGTTGGAAAATTGAAAAGCGCCATAAACTTGTGCAGTGATTCTTCCGCCACCGGAAAATTGCAGTCTTCGTGATGAACCGGCGAGAGTGCATTTTGACTGGCGCTGAAATTGGCAGCAGCTGATGAAGTTTCTGTCGTTTTGGAAAATGTCGACGATGACGATGGTGATGATAATGACGGCGATAATGTCGAGCTCGAGCTAACTTGCTAAATTTGAAACAGTTGGACGTAAATTAATTTAAACGAGGAAACAAAAAAAAAGCGACGAAAAATTCACTGGAAAAGCAGCTTATTTATGGCTTGTTATCGTGGGAGCAGGATGCATTTTATGCTGCGCTTTTCGTCGAAAAATGCTCTCAGTTTGGGTTGGAAGAAATGCTTTGAGGAAAGACCCCCACCAACAAAGGAAAAACTTCGTAAAAAGAAAAAAAAGGCGAGAACGCGAAGAGCAGTTGCACTTGGAATGGAAAAAGTTTAATTGAATATTTGTAATTTCAATTTCGCTTGCTAACTTTAATGGCTTCCACTTCCGGTTGGCCGGCGAACAAGGCCGAGTTTTCAAGCTCTGAGCTTTGTCCATCTCAGAAGTCACTCACTGAGTAGTGCTGTCAGCACGCGGGGAGAGCGAAGGAGGTGGGAAAACGGAAAATGATGACTTTAAAGTGCACTTTTCAATTGTGTGTGCTGTGTATTGTCTGTTAGTTTGCGAATGTGATCCGACAAGGGATTTGTGATGAGTTTTTTTTCTGCAGAAGAAAGGCTTTTGAAAAAAAAACTTATTGCGGAGCTTAATTAGGCGCCCATTGCACAAGGCTTTGCCGTATGCTAAAAAAACGAGTTTTGCAAGGAATTGAATACAATATTTCTAGAAAATCTGGAAAAAGCCCTTTTGAAAAGTGTGTGTATCGAAAAGGATTACTTTTCGATACAAGTGTTGAAAATTTCAACTTCAAAATTATGCTGAAAAGTACTTTTCAATACTATTATTTTTGGCGATGAGAAGTAGGCCGTTTCTTCATTGGTGAATGTCAGAAAAAGGAAGTAGTTTCACAACTGAATTGCCAAAAAAAACTTCATTAACAAATGAATTATTGTTACAGACTAATGCTGATTTCGGTGAACTTTTAATGCAGGTAGCTTACAAAAAAACGAAGAAATCTCAAGATATTTGACTTTTGTGTTTCCACATTCTTAACATAACTTGTTCAAAATCTTTGTCACAGACTCAGAACGGTGTGTAAAGTAACCACAGAAAGCATAATAGTTATCCTTTTTGCTTCTTGTTTGACTCCTTCCAAGGCACACAAAGGTAAAACCTTAAAATCCAACGGTTCACCTTGAAATAGTGCCGCTGCAGAAGCAGAACTTGCGCCAGAAAACTTTTACCCGAAATAAATTTTCCATCCCAGGAGGAGGGCTGAAAAAACCCAGAGCCCAGACTCCTAACAAACGAACAGCAAAATTTCGCAGCATTTTCGCTCCGGGAAGCACGGAGAATGTCACACACATACACACGTTCACGTGGCTCAGCAGCACGTGCAATTTAAATTTCGGGGGCCCCGTGATTGAGCACGACCAGCTTAAGCGGGAGAGAAAAGTCTTTTCACTCCGTTTATCACTTGGTTTCCCAGGGCGACGAAAGACGACCGTGATGTGGCCTGGGAAAATGACTTGGACGATAACTATAACTATAAACGCGGGGCACGGCTGGAGAAAATGGGGCAAAACTAGTTTTTTTACATGTGCGAGTGGGAAAATCCGAAGGTTTTCACGAATTTTCCCTGAAGGGAAATCGTGACATTGGGAGAAACATGGGCATTGAGCGACTTACAGCAGAGGTTCCAAAATTTGAATTGTTGAAATGTAAGAAAAATACAAAAATACAAAAATACAAAAATACAAAAATACAAAAATACAAAAATACAAAAATACAAAAATACAAAAATACAAAAATACAAAAATACAAAAATACAAAAATACAAAAATACAAAAATACAAAAATACAAAAATACAAAAATACAAAAATACAAAAATACAAAAATACAAAAATACAAAAATACAAAAATACTAAAATACAAAAATACAAAAAAACATAGCAGTAACTCCCCTTGACAACCCCTGCCAACTAGTTTGACAGCAACCCGGCCGACAACGTCGCAGCAGCCTGCCTCCAAAAGTAGTGGCGCGTGAAAAATGGCACTCGGCGGGAAAAACGGGTGTGTGTGTGTGTGTGCCAAACTTTCTGGGCGCGAGCACAATTTATGTCACACCCCTTTCGCTCAACCTGGTACGCAGAGAGCTGCCTCGGCTCTAATGCCAAAATAAGATCTATTGAGTCGAGACCGGGGCCGGTTCTTCGATGGCCGGAAACCAAAGGGAATCCCCCGAAGGAAACAACCCTTTCTCCGAACGTAAGAGAACGTGGAAAAACGGATGTTGTTGCTCCAAGTGGTGGATATTTTTCAGAAGATTTTTCCGAGAAAATTTCGACTTGGAAGGAGAATTGCGAACACAATAGCGCGAAAATAGTGGAAAATGCTCCGATAACAAACGACTTGGAGGACGAAAACTACTGGGAGTGTGTGTATGTGTGATTGTATGTGAGCATTTGTGGACCATTCCGGACATCTTCTTCACACATGAATCGGTTCTTGCAACAATATTATGTAAATTATCTTTCTCCGGTCGAATGGCAGCTCAAGTGGTGACCAGGGAAAAGACAAATTCTCAAGAAATTGAAAAAAAGGTTTTAAAATGCAAACTTTTGTTCAGTTATAAAATTCAACAATAAAAGAAATATTCAAAATTGTATCAATAAAATACAATCATGAACAAAACACAAATTTTCTTGAGAACTTTCCTAAATGACAAATCTGGTCATGACCATCAGGGCATTACGAGGAGGAACATATGGTCTTTTCGATGATGGGGGTTGGTGAAACCGAAGATGGATGGGATCTTCTGGCGGTGCTGTGGACCATCCAACCTCTGATCGAAAGGTTCGAAGGGTTGAGCAAACAATGTTCGTGTTTTTCACAGATCGTCGCCATCGTGCTAACTTGTCGTACGTGCATTTTGGGCCAAATTGAGTTAAGAACGCCATATTGTGCAGCTCACAATGCCTCACCTTTTGACCGTCACAGATCCCCAAAATTCGATTTCAATCCTGAGATATTCAACAAAAACCGAAAAAACTCCGTGCATTTTTGTCACTTTACATATGAAAGTAGTTTCAATCTTGTCGTGCTATCTTGTCACTCCATGAAAATTGATGGAAATGCGACAAAAGGCCAAAGGGATTTCAGGCCAGGAAAGTCAGGATGCGTTTGTCGCACGTACAAGCCGTAAACATTTGTAATTATAACTCGGGACTCCAGCAACCAACTTCAACCAAACTTTGGGACAATGCACAGAATGGTGAGCCAAACAAAACGTGTTTGTTATTGTTTACATTGCGTGCTCTCGTTTTTGAATATTCAAGGTCAAACATTAAAACGCGTTTTTCTCGGAACGTCAAAATGGCGGGTGCGACAAGATAGCACGACGACGTCGAGATGCTGCCTTCCCCAGTATCAGTGCTGTTTTTTGGATCATGACACGGGAAATGTTGGGGGATTTGGTGCGGAAATTCGAGGCCATTGGAGCAGAGTAGGGGGGAAATTTCAGGATTTTCTTAATTTATGCATTATATTTTTATAAATTTATTTATTCGATAAATCCTTACTGTTTGCATCCATAACAAATTAATATGCCAAATTTCACGTCACTTTCAATTTAATAAATCGCTGCTCATCATTTGTCAAAAAACTTTCATGTACAATTACTCAATCTATATCTCAATCTATAATGCTATTGAAAGAAGTTTACCGAAAAAAATAGCAAGTATGGTGGAAGAATACCTCTTGAAATAATAATTGTGGCAATTTTTGATATTTTGAGCACTTCATCAAATCAAATGTCTTCTTCCTTGGCATCAAATTTCAGTTTTTTCGCGGTTTTATTTTGAAACAAGAATAATTCACAATTTTGCTATTTTTTCAGATGAAACAATTATTTAAAAAAAAAATTAAGTGTAAAATTTTACTTAAAACTAAATCAATGTGTTAAGTGACGTCTAAAAGCAGGAGAATCAGGCACCTTACGATACTTGTAGAAATTGTACAGCAATAGGGAAAGCTTTTGCAGCTGAAAACAGCATTCAAAGAAAATCCTATTTTTCCGATGGTCGGCACTTTAAAAGTTGGTCCAGGAATACTTCCTCAAAAAAAAAAAAAAATAAATGAAACATGTTCGTACACATGTCACAGGTAAGCTCAACCCAACCAACGGGACATGGCCCAGAACTCGGGAAAAACGGATGCACTCTGAACAGCCTGAGGGAGGGGCTGGAAAGCGGACTTGTTTTCTTTCCGAAGAAAATCAATTTCGAATCATAAATTGCATCTTTACGCCTGGCTGCCAATTCGATTGGAACGGTGCCAGAGGAGCAGTTTGTGAGCGAGGGTGCGGTGGAGTTCTGATCATGGAGTGATGAAGAGTACGAAATGCGTGTTTTTGTTTGGTACAGAAAGGGAATTGAGCGAGTGTGGAGGTTAGGGTGGATCACACTCACTTTTTAGTTCTTCCATTCTTGTTTTGTAGATTCCAATTAAGGTTGATGTAAGGGAACGCTCCATTTTCATTAAGGTATGATAGATTTGTGCTCCCTGAACATGCTCCAACGGACAGATTTGAATTTTAGTGAATGTCCTGTCAGTAAATAAAATTGAAATCTAATTTTTGCTACCCAGATAGATAAACATGGGTGCGCATGGTTGCTTAAGATGATTCCATTGCAATAATATCTGAAATTTTCAATTTTCAACTCTGTCGATTGGAACATGCTCAGGAGCTCAAACCTATCATATCTTGATGAAACTGAAGCGTTTACTGACATCAACTCCAAAAATGTCGAGTTGTGTTATCGCGTCGTAAGTTCCACAATATCACCCTATAACTCTCACCTACAAGGTGTCGAACAAAAAGGAAGTACCAGCAACACATATCCAATGTTGTCGCCATCATCACCTTCATTTTTCACCGAGGCGTCGCTGTGTCGCATTTGTTGTCATTGAGATGGAAAAATAATAGAGTTATCTAAGCCCGTTCTCACGAACACTAGCACGCCATTTGTTTTGCTGTCGGGTACAAAATTTAACCTCACTTTTTTTCGTGTACGTACACGCAATACATGCGCACGTAGATAACTCTATTGCGTTTGTTGAAAATGTTCACCTGATGAAAGAGGTACCTCCGAATAAATTCTTAAATCATCTGTTGTTGCTAACGTGTACCAAGAATGCCAGCTTTGACAAGGTTAGAACAAATTGGCAAGAGATAAGACTAGTGGAAATATCAGCTTCTTGTTGTTGTTTTTAGTTTTAAACAGGCATCGACTCTTACCTTTGCATTGAATGCCTTGGATGAGCTTATCGTCCAAGAAAAAGCAAGAACAGGTGGCTTGCTTTCATTTGCCGTCACATCTCATTGAACAAGGTTGATAAAGAGGCAGCCTCCGTATTATTATTGTTGTCCTCGACGTCTGAAGATATTTGTTTATGTCTTCCATTAGAGAGAGAAGTTGAAGACGAGATGAACTTGGCGTTGTGTGTACCATAAACTCATGGAAATGACGAGGAGAACCTGAATCTGAGCAAACAAGCGCTCGAGCTTGTTCAGAAAGCTGGTCAATTCCTGGGAAATGTTTTGCTGTGCAGTGTGAACGGTAGTTTGGATTAATCCCAATGTCAGCACAAGTTGTACCGTAACTTGTGCGTTGTTATGGGTTTGGTCGCTATCTTGACAACAGCAGAAGTGTTTTGTTTTTACCAAAAACAAAAAAAAACCTAATTGGTCTTTAAAAATGTTGTGTACAATTTTTAGGAAAGATTCTAAATTTGTTCTGTGATGGGCTACTGCTACCGGGCATTCAACACCAGCCCAATCAACATCAACATCACGGACTATTTGTTGAGCTTCTATTTGTTGTGTTAAAATATGTACACCGAAACTTGTAGATTGGAATTTTTTCACCAACTAAACTGAGTTGGTTTTGAAAAAAATAGCACTGCGCGCGTGGGAGAAAATAATAATAAAATAAATAACGATTCACCAACAAAAGCCGAAAACAATGGAAAACTAAACAACAACAACTCGAACCACATAAACAGAGTTGCTGGGTGTAAAGAGAAAATGGGAATGCTGGGAGGAATGGAATGCCAGTGAGTACCGTTACCGGACTAGACAAAAATTTAGTGCGTCCGATTTCCCGTCCCGGAAAAAAAAATCCCGGTAATTCCCTGGATTTCCCGAAAAAAAATATTTCCCGTTTCCCGGGAAATTTGTAAATTTCTCGGGAATTCCCAAAATTCAAGCAGAAGTATACATTTTCTTAAATTTTTGGAACTCTTTTTTGAAAATGCTCTGAAAAAATAATAAAAGAACAAACTCAACATGATTTTGTTAAATTAAATGTTTTGTTTGGTTTATATATAATTAATCAGATTATCAGAAATTATGATATCAGAATTATTTCTGATAATCTTTGTTTTTGAAGCAACTGTGAATAGATCTTGCTTAATGAGTATTATTTTTTTACAATTAGGTAAGCTTTTAACGGATTGATGTAATTTCATCAAAACAATATTAACTCCTTGTCTCCAAATTAAAATTGAGATTTATATACGTATTTGTTTACCATGATCAAATGAGATGAAAATCGAATTTGTGTAAAAAGAAATTATGGAATTATGGAGCACTGGTGCAACTACAGGTGTTATAGGGTTAATGTGAAAATATAGAAGACTTTATGTGGAATGATTTGTCGAATAATTTAAATCATGTTGCAAAACAATACAAAAAAAAAAATCATTGAAAAATTACTTTCTATTGTTTGTTCTCAAAAAATGCAAAAATATATTCAAAGCTTGCTTCAAATATTTGAAAACATTGGGTTGTTTGGAGTAAAACTAACACTAAAAAGCTTTACCATTTGGTCAAGAGCTGAAACCAGTATTTGTCATGGAAAACATATTTTCTGCATGTTTTTTCTCATTTCAACAAACTGGTTACAGAGGCAAGATTAAAATTTCTAACCAAAAAATACCAAAATACATTTTCTTGCAGTTGAATGTTTTTTTTTTACATGCAGTGAAGCTGTTATTTGATCTTCACACATATTTAAACCATTAATGTTGATGTCCTATAAAATTTTGTTGCATAACATTAGTTTAAACCAAGATAATAATTATTTTCAATCAATTTAAAATTTCCCGGGAATTCCCGAGAAATGTGCTAAAAATTTTCCGTTAGCCGGGAATTTTTTTACCCCGGGAAATTGGACGCTCTACAAAAATTAAAAATCTCAATTCTAGTTTACCATTTAACAAAAAACAAGGTATTACAAATTACACTTGACAACAGAACAGTCAAACAGACGCAAATCTCCTTTAAAAGTCATTAATCAAACGCTAAAAATGCGTTGGTACCTAAAATGTTAAAGTTATCGCAGTTTTAGTGAAAAAAGTTTATTTTTTTCCTGTTTTCGTCATTTTTGCGACACTGCACGTGGCGTGTCAAAAAACCCAGTTTTTATTTTGAAAAAAAAAGTTTCTCGAAAATTTCCAAGGAAGCTGATAAAAATATTTTCAGAAGTAGGCTTTTTAGTCCCAAGACGGAATTTCGAGTTTTTGTGCAAATGTCAGACTAGATTTTTGAAACTTTTAACTTTTTTTCCTTAAAGCCTGTCTAACATCCTTTAATAGAGGAGAAAATCAACTTGCGTATTCGTCTCCTTTTCTTTTCTACAGAAAAAATGGGTACAGTGTAGCTGTCACTCGGTCAAATGCACTCGCGAAATAAATTTTGAGTGATCCGAGCTTATATCTGACGTCACAATTTTCTCCTCTATTTGTGTTATAAACCCGTAGCAACCTGCTATTAGTACTAGATTAATTTACCAACCTTGAAGAAATGTTTTAGAACAACACAAAGTAATCAAAAAAAAAAGAAAACTAAGAGATGATCTGGGAAGCCGAGGCCAATTGAGATAAATTTATTAACACAATTTATTAAAAAGGCAGTTAAAAACTTAATAATTGTAAGCTTACCAAACAAATTTAATTGCCCAAAGCTACTAAAATTAATATAGTTTCAGCTGATCTACCTTAACAATTGAAGTTTGATCTGCTCAAAGAAATTTAGCCAATTTACGCCTTCTCAAATCTCAACAATTTGCGTCTACACGCACAAAAATTGTGTAAGTTTGAATGAACAAAACAGTTTATTAAAAACAACTATCACGGTTTGTAGACACCACAAACACATTTTATAATTTCAATAATCAACGTTTTTCGGTTTGACCAACATTTTGCTGTCTGGACAAACATGTTTGTTGTCTGAACATAAACCCCTTTTAACGTGTAAGAAAAATAAACAGTGTATGTTTTCACTTCAACTTCAACAACAAGATGGCCAAAGTGAAAAATGCCGAATTCTGGGGATGTTTGCGAAATAGCAAAGTATGTATTTTATTTGATATTTAATTTATAAACAAATTGTTGTTCCAGTGATATACAACTAGGCTGGTGGAATCCTGTGGAAACTAGGTAAAAGGTATGTAATTTAATTATTACGAGGAATTTGATTTTTTCAGAAGTTCCTTTTTCAGAAAACATGGTGCAACTCCAGCAGCTGATTTTCCTATTCAGCGTCCCGCGAAAATGACTATCAAATAAGCGTGGCCGGAACTCTCCATAATGTGTTGTAATTTTGAGTGAAAAAAGTTAAATAAACCTCATCGAAAAACCTAGCTTTTGTTTACCTATATTAGGAAGACAAAGAAGAAGAAGAAAAGCCTCCCCAGATTTTTTTTTATTCTAGTAAAAATGATCTTTGAATCAACAATCATGTTTGTTAAATCATCCCAAATGATTATTATATTTACCAACATGCTGGGCCGTGGCAATGACAAACATGTTTGTTGAAACCACAAACATGTTAGTTTGAATTTGGCAAACATGTTTACTGGCCTCGAGATGACAATCGTGTTTAGTAGCTGTGCCCAACATTTTGCCACGTTCACAATCAGATTTTTCTGCGTGTAGGACAGGGGTGCTCAAAGTTATTGAATGCCGGGCCAAATTTGTAGCTCACATGAGCTTGCGGGCCAAATGTTAAAATTGTTTTTTGAGAAAAAATAAATAACTTTATTTCAATCCATAATAGCAAAAACTATAAATACCGGGTTTTCTTTTGTATTCATTTTGTTTTTTTTTTCTTCGTTGAAATATTAGTTAACAAATAATAAATTTTTGCTATTTTGTTCCAAAAAGCTTCCAATTTCAATAATCAGCAAAGTAAAAAAAAAATGCAAAACATATTATTCGTGAGCCAAACATTCAATCAGGAAATACAGTATTTTTTGTAAGAATTTTAAATACTATGGTCTGGTCAAGGTCGAGAGGTGGTTAAACATTTTGTGGCTGAAAACAGTCACATTTTCACAAAGATAATGGAATTGGAAAAAAAATTAATTATTTGAATTCACTTGTATTTTCAACGATTCTTATTATATTTTAAAAATGGTAAAATAAACTTTGAATAATAAAAATAATTCGTTACAAAAGATTTTTCATCAATTCTTCCTCCAATTTCAATAAAATTTCAATATTTTTTGTCTGTCTGAAGCAGATGTTATGCACTCAGATTTGTCACCAAAGGAGAATGGGTAAATTTGTATGGGAGCTGGTCCAAGGATGTACACAAACGCGAGAAACTTTATTCGAATGATCTCGCCGAGACATGAAAAAAAGTCTTCTGGACGATTTCTTTAAATCCTGGGGTTCAAAAGATACAAGTTGGTGAATTTTGAGTATTTTAGGGTTAAAACGTACAAAAAATCGTATTTTTGCTATTGCTAAAATCACTCATAAAATTCTTATTTTATCATGGATTTCGATTATCTTGACTTCATTCGACGCGTATCAGCAAAAACTATTAGTTCTGATATGTTTTAGCATGATTGAAACATGACTTCTCTGGTCTTTATTTTAAGGCTCAGTCCTTTAAAAATGGTGCGTTCTGAGTTTTGAATTATTTTTTAATGGAATGCCTATATTTTTGATATCTTTACAGTTTTTTTCAATTTAGTCAAATTTGCATTTTACTAAAACGCTCAACCAAACCACACCTGAACTTAACCTTAATTTTTAAAAATTTCAAATTACTGTACAGATTGGTCAAAGGGCCATTTTACATGATCATTCGAAATGGGCCCGCGGGCCACAAAAAATCACCTCGCGGGCCACATTTGGCCCGCGGGCCATACTTTGGTCACCCCTGGTCTAGGACATCTAAAATCGGTCATTTTTTGGACCACCCTTTCCAACGCCGTTGGCCAAACCAAAAATTAGGGGCCTGATTAGTTTGGCCAAGGATACCCCGAAAAATTTTGAGGCCAGACTGCTATATTGTGTAAAACTATTTTCGAAGAAAGTAATATTTAAAAAAAATATATCTCAGGAACAAAAATACCAAATTTCGATTTTTAAGAAAATTTCCTCAGATTTCTGAAAAAATATGTTCAGAAATGGACGCAATTTCTGTGAATTGGAAATAAATGATTTTTCTCGAAAAAATGGCATTATTCAAAGTTTGGAGTGCATTTTTTTTTGTATTTTTGCAATTAACAAGTGTTGGGAAAATGCAAAGATTCTGTAGGAACTGTCGATCGGGACACTATCTGGCTGTGTCCATCCAATCTATATACAGCTGTTTGCATTAACACACCAAAGCAATAAAAAAAATACGAAATGATTATTTCGGTGTACAAATATGAAGCCTCGAAAATGTCCCAATTCAGACGCGTAGTCCCGATTCACCCCTGTTGACGGCACTGCATCCACTATCACCGACACACGCGCGCAAATCTCCTCTTGGTGCCGCAATCCCAAAACCTGGCAACACTGGCTCTAAATGCACTGCTGTGCCTGCGTCAATCGACAACGACGACGGGTTCTTTTTTTTCCACCCGTGGATTTCCCGTGGATCAGCGGTGGTCGGAAAATGCGCACACAAAAGTGTGTTTTTGGGTGCAATTTCCCCGATGGAAGTTATTCGGGAATATGAAATTTGTTGCCGGTTCGAATTTCATTTTGCAAGCCCGGATTGTGGGGAATCTGGTCCTGTTTGTTTTACCGTGTGTAACGGCGATTTGTTTTTCATGGCAAGCTTTTCCGTCGGCTTAATATTTTGCCGATGTTGGCAGATTTTGTTTTCCCATTTTTGTTTGCTGTCACGGCCGGTTGACTGAAATTTGATTTGATGCTGTTTGTCAGATTGGTGAAAATTCTTTTTTTATTTGGTTTTTGATTCGTTACTTGCAAAACAATGCAACGGTTCCCGTGAGTGTGTGTGCGATGATGAAAATGTCATCTTCAATTGAAAATAAATCAAAAGCTGAATCAACAACAAAAATGTTGAGAGCAATCGATCGATTCTATTATGAAATATTTTGATGAAAACAAAAGTGAATCAATAAAAAATGTGCAATCGAGAGAAAAAGTGAGGTCATTTCGAAGCAAATTGGTTATTTCCTCTGCAAAAAGCTTAGTTTCGTGACAAGAAACCCTTTTGTGGTCCACGGTCAGCCGATGCTGGTGTAATAAAACGATTAACCTTTGCTTACTGGTCTGAGTAGGCTGGTAAATTGAAGTTCTATATGTGGTCTTGTGAAAATGAGCTCCTAAGTAATTGGCAACGACTAGAGTGTGGGTAGGAAGTTAAAATGAATTCAAGAAATAAAAATTTGTTGTTTGTTTGAAAGTCAATGTCATTGAGCAGTTCTCTATGGAATCGGTCTTTTTTCTTTAATTTTAATTTTTGTATTTTTTAATCTGGCTGAAACTTTTTTGGTGCCTTCGGTATGCCCAAAGAAGCCATTTTGCATCATTAGTTTGTCCATATAATATTCCATACAAATTTGGCAGCTGTCCATACAAAAATGATATGTGAAAATTCAAAAATCTGTATCTTTTGAAGGAATTTTTTGATCGAGTTGGTGTCTTCGACAAAGTTGTAGTAATGGATTTGGACTACACTGAAAAAAAATGATAAACGGTAAAAAAAAAATTGGTGATTTTTTATTTAACTTTTTGTCACTAAAACTTGATTTGCAAAAAAACACTATTTTTATTTTTTTTTATTTTTTGATATGTTTTAGAGGACATAAAATGCCAACTTTTCAGAAATTTCCAGAATGGGCAAAAAATCTTTGACCGAGTTATGATTTTTTGAATCAATACTGATTTTTTCAAAAAATCGAAATATCGGTCGCAAAATTTTTCAACTTCATTTTTCGATGTAAAATCGAATTTGCAATCAAAAAGTACTTTAGTGAATTTTTGATAAAGTGCACCGTTTTCAAGTTATAGCCATTTTTAGGTAACTTTTTTGAAAATAGTCGCAGTTTTTCATTTTTTATAATTAGTGCCCATGTTTGCCCACCTTTGAAAAAAATATTTTTGAAAAGCTGAGAAAATTCTCCATATTTTGCTTTATTGAACTTTGTTGATGCGACCCATAGTTGCTGAGATATTGCTATGCAAAGGCTAAAAAACAGGAAAATTGATGTTTTCTAAGTCTCACCCAAACAACCCACCATTTTCTAATGTCGATATCTCAGAAACTATAGGTCCGATTAACAATGTTAAAATATGAAACATTCGTGAAATTTTCCGATCTTTTCGAAAAAAATATTTTCAAAAATTTAAAATCAAGACTAACATTTTAAACGGGCCAAACATTCAATATTACGCCCATTTGAAATGTTAGTCTTGATTTTAAATTTTTGAAAATATTTTTTTCGAAAAGATCGGAAAATTTCACGAATGTTTCATGTTTTAACATTGTTAATCGGACCTATAGTTGCTGAGATATCGACATTAGAAAATGTTGGGTTGTTTGGGTGAGACTTAGAAACCATCAGTTTTCCTGTTTTTTAGTCTTTGCATGGCAATATCTCAGCAACTGTGGGTCGCATCAACAAAGTTCAATAAAGCAAAATATAGAAAATTTTCTCAGCTTTTCAAAAATATTTTTTTTCAAAGGTGGGCAAACATGGGCACTAATTATAAAAAATGAAAAACTGCGACAATTTTCAAAAAAGTTACCTAAAAATGGCTATAACTTGAAAACGGTGCACTTTATCAAAAATTCACTAAAGTACTTTTTGATTGCAAAATCGATTTTACATCGAAAAATGAAGTTGAAAAAATTTTGCGACCGATATTTCGATTTTTTGAAAAAATCAGTATTGATTCAAAAAATCATAACTCGGTCAAAGATTTTTTGCCCATTCTGGAAATTTCTGGAAAGTTGGCATTTTATGTCCTCTGAAACATATCAAAAAATAAAAAAAAATTAAAAATAGTATTTTTTTGCAAATCAAGTTTTAGTGACAAAAAGTTAAATGAAAAATCACCAAAATTTTTTTTACCGTGTATCATTTTTTCAGTGTAGTCCATATCCATACCTACAACTTTGTCGAAGACACCAACTCGATCAAAAAATTCCTTCAAAAGATACAGATTTTTGAATTTTCACATGTCATTTTTGTATGGACAGCTGCCAAATTTGTATGGAATATTATATGGACAAACTAATGATGCAAATTGGCTTCTTTGGGCATAACGAAGGCACCAAAAAAGTTTCAGCCGGATTAAAAAATACAAGAAAAATCGAATGACCGAAAACTCAGAGAATTGCTCCATTGACATTTTAGTTTTAATCTGTTAAAACTTTACTATTTGAAGTCATTCCAATCGAGTTCAATTGATTAAAGCTTTCGTATTGAAAAAATTGAGCTACGCAAAACTATAAAAAAATAAAAAAGGGTTACCAGCCAGTGATGTCAGGTCAACTACATTCGTAAAACTGGTATCCCTGTTACAAGTATTTAAAAAAAAGGTGCAGGTGGTTATGTTCTACATGACCAATAAGACAAAGAACTTTGTACAAAACTTTAAAAAATCATTCTATTGTTATTAATATTTTTTAATTTTTGGCCAATTTATTTATTATTTCCCCCCCCCCCCAGAAAAAACGGCATCCGGAAATCATGGACCTTACAACCACTATCGAAATGGCAAATTTCATGTCCAGTCTCAAAAACGACATTGCCTCAAGTCACATGGTTCGATAAATGTCCCCGGTAGAACCCTCCCTCAGGGCAATGGCCACTCCGGGTAAGGCCAATCCTGTCAAAATGGCCATTTTCATTACCAGTTTCAAAAACCATGAATTTTGATACCCATATTGCCCCAAGTCGCATGGTTCGATAAATGTCTTCCCGGGAGAACCTCCCTGAGGGCACCGGCCACTCCAGGCTGTGGCCAATTCTGTCAAAATGGCTATTTTCATTACCAGTATCAAAAACCATGAATTTTGATACCCATATTGCCCCAAGTCGCATGTTTCGATAAAAGTCCCCGGTAGAACCTTCCCTCAGGGCATTGGCCACTCCGGGTGTGGCCAATCCTGCCAAAATGGCCATTTTCATTACCAGTATCAAAAACCATGAATTTGGATACCCATATTGCCCCAACTTGTATGATTCCATAAATGTCCTCCCGGGAGAACCTTCCCTCAGGGCCATGGCCACTCCAGGTGTGGCCAATATCCTAAAAGTTTAGTCCCAACACCATTGCCCCAAATCATTCTGGTTTTCGGGTGACCGTTCTATCTTCATTAGAACAGAATTCCTCCCAAGTTGGTGCACAACCTGTGTCTATCGATGTGTGGATGTGTGTGTCTGAGCAATAATATTACCACCGTGGATCCGTCTTTGACGAAACCTCGTAAGGTACTGAAATTTTCTGAGGCTATCTGTTAGCTTAAATAGTTCGCATGAAATGTGGCAACATGGTGCAAATTTTGCCTTGTCTCTTGCTTTCGTGGAACTGTCACGCGAGAATGTTGTACCACTGTTGCCACATTTCATGCGAACTATTTAAGCTAACAGATAGCCTCAGAAAATTCAGTACCTACGAGGTTTCGTCAAAGACGGATCCACGGTATTTATTGCTCAGACACACATCCACACATCGATAGACACAGGTTGTGCACCAACTTGAGAGGAATTCTTTTCTTATAAAGATTGTTGGACGGTCACCTGAAAACCAGAATGATTTAGGGCAATGGGGTTGGGACCAATCTGGTAGGATTTTGGCCACACCCGGAGTGGCCAGTGCTCTGGGGAAGGTTCTACCGGGGACATTTATCGAACCATGCGACTTGATGCAATATGGGTATCAATCAGCATACCCATATTACCCCTAGTCGTATAGTTCGGTAAATGTCCCCCCGGTAGGACTTTCCTCCAAGGCAATGGCCACTCCGGTTGAGGCCAATCCGGTCAAAATGGTCATTTTCATTACAAGTTTCAAAAACCATGATTTTTGATACCCATATTGCCCCAAGTCGTATGGTTCGATTAATGTCCCCCCGGTAGAACCTTCCCGAGGGCACTGGCCACCCCGGGTGTGGTCAATCCGGTTAAAATGGCCATTTTCATTACCAGTTTCAAAAACCATGAATTTTGATACCAATATTGCCCCAAGTCGTATGGTTCGATTAATGTCCCCCCGGTAGAACCTTCCCGAGGGCACTGGCCACTCCGGGTGTGGCAAATCCGGTTAAAATGGCCATTTTCATTACCAGTTGACCATGAATTTTGATACCCATATTGCCCCAAGTCGTATGGTTCGATTAATGTCCCCCCGGTAGAACCTTCCCGAGGGCACTGGCCACCCCGGGTGTGGTCAATCCGGTTAAAATGGCCATTTTCATTACCAGTTTCAAAAACCATGAATTTTGATACCAATATTGCCCCAAGTCGTATGGTTCGATTAATGTCCCCCCGGTAGAACCTTCCCGAGAGCACTGGCCACTCCGGGTGTGGTCAATCCGGTTAAAATGGCCATTTTCATTACCAGTTTCAAAAACCATGAATTTTGATACCAATATTGCCCCAAGTCGTATGGTTCGATTAATGTCCCCCCGGTAGAACCTTCCCCAGGGCACTGGCCATTCCGGGTGTGGCCAATATCCTACCAGATTGGCCCCAACCCCATTGCCCCAAATCATTCTGGTTGTCCGGTGACCGTCCTTACAATCTTCATTAGAACAGAATTCCTCCCAATGTAGTGCACAAATCGTGTCTTTCAATGTGTGCGTGTGTGTGTGTGAGCAATTAAATTACCATCGTGGATCCGTCTTTGATGAAACCACGGAAGGCACTGAAATTTTCTGAGGCTAAGTGCTAACGTAGAATCACAGCATTGATGCATTTGTTTTTAAAACAAGTTACAATTTTTGGGACCAAATAAATTGAAACGCTTAGATACTGCCTTTTGAAGAATTCCAAAGTTATTACTTTTAATATTTTGAATTTGCATTCTACTTTCAAATTCAACTATGGACTACTTTTTCGGATTTTTAGAACATCGGTGAAATTTTATTCTTGGATCATAAAACTCCTTTCCCAACAAAAAAGTTTTCAACCACCTAAGACTTTCTCGTGTTGCACCAAATCCCAAGGCACTGGCATCTTTTGCGACCTCCAAAACCCCAAAGGTGGAAAAAACGTCCTCCCAAACACCACCACCGTGGTCCGACCCACGTGTCTGTCTTTCACGTTTCCTCGCAAAACTCCACAAACTGGCACCAATTTCCGCGGCTCAATATTTACGATCTAATGCCACCTTGTCCGGGGGGCACTTTCGTGACGGAAGGAGCTTTTCAGCGGGAGCTTTTTTGGAACCCTTTGCGTGGTTTGGACCGTTCAACGGGGAAATTTCCTTTGATGGGTTGATTCATTTTTGGACAAAAAAGAGTTTCATTTTCGAGGGAAAATGAGATCCTGTTGGCAGCAATCTTTTGCTGCAAATTGATGCAGTGCACGAAAACTTTCAATTTCGGGGCGGATTTTCAGTTGTGGCATTGCTCTTATTTGTTTATTTTCCACCCACTAAATTCGATTAGACTGTTGATTTATACTTACTCGATGTGAATCTTGCGCGAACCCGCTAGGGAGATAGTGTTTCTGTACAATATTAGGAGCTAGTAATTGTCTGAAAAGAGAAAAATTACCAAATTAATTGATTTATAAATTAAGATTGTAAGCCATGTTTGCCACTCAAGAAACACTTTTGTTGCAGATTCGTACCTGGAACAGCTAAAGTTTTCCTCCCACAACCCACACCCTTTTAATTATCTCGATTCGATCTGAAAATCACATTTCACTAATGGGGAAACTTGGCAAACATATCGGGTCGTGTGGCAGAACAAATTTGCTGCTCACAGCCCCGTAAACCTTGCAAAACAACATTTCGGCTCACCACAAACCTGTTGGGGTTTGCATCGTGTTTTGCGCGTAGTTTGGTTTAGTGTTGATGCGATGATTTTAACCAAATGAGGAGTCTAACACGATTTTTAGACGATCAATAAATCCACTGAGTTTAGCCTGATTTTTGGTAACCTTTTGTTCTTTTTAACCTAAAATTACCAGTTTTTTTAGGGGATTCTCCACCAACTCACATGAAATTGGAATAAGTTGCCCCGACCGCTGTTCGAATTTTTCGATACCTCGTGACGGAGGGCGGTACGACCCCTTTCAATAATTTGCAGCCTGAAATGGTGATGATTTGGAAATTTGGTTTTAAAGGGACTTTATATTGTTTTTCTGAATTAATTTCATTCATTTATCATTTGTTTCACAAATGGTTAGTTCTTTGAACATTTTCTTTATAGTTTTGGCAATTTTGTGTCGATTACTTTTCAGAATAATTTTTACTTTAATTATAATTAATTCTTTGTTTCTTTCAAACAGTACGTAGATATTTGAATTCAATTAAATTAATAGTTGAAAAAATATTTTTTTCAACATTCACATGCTGCCAATGCAAAATGACGACTTCCTGGATCAATATGGATACAGAACATTTTTGGTAGTACTCCTAACTATGATTAAAAGTGAAAGACGGGCAAATTTGAATGCATTTTTTCTTGAGGCAAAAAGCCCGAAAGTTTTCGCCACATCGCCTATTTTTGGAACACACAATTGAACTTTAAAAAAAATTCTATTAAGTTGTACAGAAGAAAATATATGATAAAACAGTTTATTTAATTTCTAAATAATGAGATATTCGAACATTACCCAAGTAGCACTCATAACTTGTCGACTGTTGAATAATAGTTAGACAATTGTTTTTGATAAACATACGAGAAAAAATCTGAACATAACTTAAATAACAGTTTGTTTCACTGCTTGTATAACTGACTTATGTAACTATCGTGTTTTGTGCCACAAAAGTGTTAAAACACAGTCAACTTCATTCTTTTCCAACTTTAAAACACAACATAGAGAAAATTCTCACCTATTTGGGAGGTTTAGAACTCGCTCCTAACTCCATCCAATTTGCTGATTTACACTGTTTGAACAACTTATTTTGGAACACCTTCGATAGAAACTTGCTTGCTCACTTCCGTTTGAGGTATTTATCATTTGAGTCAGTCGAAAACGCTTTTTATGAGCTGTAATTAAACGTCAAAATGCTGATATGCCAAGATGCTGTTCGCTCATCGGCAATGTTTTCCTCGAAAACAGTTTGTTGAATAAAAACAATATTGCACTGATTGCTTCACTGCTAATCTAACATTGTCATGTGACGGCATCTTCTGAAAAATGGGCGTGGCCAACCATTCTATAAATAACCTTAGGTTTTCTCGCTTTGTTATACAAATGTTATCGGGGAATAGGTTTTATAACTGATATTCAACAGACATATTCAACATGACATTGCGTGTTGTTAGGTGGTGTAAATTTGTACGTGAGGTATTTAGAGTTTCAATAATGTTTATTTATCGAAGATTGCAATAATTTTAATTGTTGACCGATTATTTATGAACATATCGCCGGTAAAAGCTACAAAAAATATCAGCTTACGGAATTCATGATAGAGAAAACAACAAATTAAAATCACACCAATTTTCAATGTTACTCCATGGTACGGTAATCGAAATGACAGTTGAAACGGTTTGTTATAATAAAGTTACATAATGGAGTTACAAAAACTGACTTGAAACAAACTTATATAACTTTATTTCCAATGACAGCCTTTTCTGGAGTTAAGTTGTATAGCTCACTGCAGTATAACAAAGCTGACAGCAGCCTTCTTATTGACGTTTAGGCCAGCTTGTTTACTATGAAGCCTCGTGGAGAGATGTGGAAGCGCGCCTGGACCTGCCGTGGAGATAACAACAAATCGTCGAAGTCATCGGATCGAATCTTGGGAAAGACGAAGTTCATCAAAAAAGGAAAATCTAAAAGTTCGACATGAAGAGGGTTTCACAAGAATCACAGTTAGAGAGAGCGCGAAAGGATGGTTTTTTTTTCATACAATTTCTGTTTTTTTTTTCTAAATAAATCGGGCAGAAACAAGCGTACCAAAATAGTCAGAGATACTATTCTTATTGGCTTCGTCGTTGGTTGAAATTCTAATAAGAACTGTTTATTTACATGTAAGTTGGGTAACGGTTAGACAACTGTTTTCAATCTATCTTTCCTTTTCAGTGTGCGCTTTGATTTGACAGCACAGACGTTAAACACGCCCCCTTTTTTTCATTGAATCTCTTGTTAGCTAGCACAGTGTTGTCAAATACATTTGTACAACTTACTCTGATAACTTGCATCTTATATTGGCAAGTTATACAACAGAAAAAGTTCGCTTTTTCCAATGCACAGGATTTGTAGAACAAGTTGTGGTAACGAAGCCGATCGGTTTTACAACCAGTTAGAAAATACGTTTATCTGACAAAGTGAGTTGCTTGGGTTAGGTCATACATTAATTTGCAACCATTTTTCCAAAAGATCTCGCAACTTGTCTGTGAGCAGATTGTTTGTTTGCGGAAATGTTTCTAATTGATTCAGTGCAACATTCTCTACCCATAAATTTGCACCAACGACGCTCGTTATTTCCAAATGAGTACAAAAAAGTGCAAAAATGTAAAAACTGCTAAAAGGAAAACTTTCCAACTTTCAAGCGAATCCTTTGAACATAAATTCATTAGCAGCAGAAAAAATAGCTTTCTCTATTCCTCTTTTCTCTCAACATTATTTTTTGTCAATCTCAGTCCATCAGCAAAAGTTTTCCAACTGCCACCACTTTTCCTATCTCTATCTCTCTCTCTATGTGTCAGCAACTTTTGTGTCCGCCCTGATTTGGGTTACATTTTGGTAACCTTTTTGCGTTTTTCGCTCCGTTCCACTTTCAAGATGAGAAAACGCAGAGAAAACTTTTCACCTGATAACCCGTCCTCTTCCCCTTCCCTCCGACAGGTGGGTTGAGGGAAATTGATTGAAAATAGTTTCATCTTTTGGCCGGGCTTCCCGTTCTCCCGTATGTTAAACAGAAAATGGTGTCTACCTGGGATGGACAAGCTTTTCTGTTGATAAAAAGTTTTTCTTTTTTGTGTTTCAACCAGTTTTACTCTGAAACTTTCCATCATGGTTAACTAAACTTGGTCATGTTTGCGGGTGGTTGAGTGTGTTTTTTGTTAGTGCTTTGAAATCACATTTTTGCTACATTTTTCCCAAATGGAACTTTTTAAGCAGGTTTGGAATTTGTGGGAAGTTGTCGTATTGAAATTGTTATATTTTGTTTGAGTCAATCGATTTTGAAGTCACTTTTGATATTTGCAGAATATTGCTTTGAGTTGATGACTTCTATTATGATGAATGTTGTTCTATTTTCTAACCAATACTTTGTTTGTAATTTGATTAATGAATGTTTTTTAAAACAAGAAGAAGCAGTTGTTGCCTCCTCGATTCGTTGTAAAATATGCAAACTTCATTAAAACTTGCGCAGATCTCGCTCAAGTAACAATTAATTATCAGCAGCACTTTGATAGAACCATCATTCGGAGGAAGTTTCCCCTCCTCCCCTAGGACTAAATTCACGACCCCAAACAGGGCTTCAACCTTATCGTCCCGGTCCCGAGCCGAGGATTAAAACAAATTAAGAAAATTGTTTCGTCTTAACTTTTGTGATTTCTTTTTAAAATCCCTGCCCACTTCCAGCCTTCCTCTTTTTGCTACACTGAAAAAAAAATAAAAGTGCTAAATTCCTAAATTCTAGGAATTTTGGTTCCTTTCCTTATTAAGTAATCAAAAAAACCCGATTACTAAATAAGGAAAAGAGGCAAAATTCCTAGAATAAAGGAATTTGGTACTATTTTTTAATTTCAGTGTAAGTTTTAGCTCATCTCGTTATTTCCTGATGATTCATTTTCGGATCATACTCTAAAAAATGGGGAGGGGAGAGCAAGTGGAGGGGGCAAGTTAAATTTCAAATTAATCAGTTTCAACCGACCTCAGCGGAAGGCTGCTTATTTCTTGAATCTTTAATATTTTTTTGAGAAAAGTCTTGTAAAAAAAAAAAAACATAAAATGTACTAGCTAGATGCATTTGACTTAGAATTTTTAAGAAAAGCTTTAAATTCCAACTAGGTGAGCCACTTTCTATTCAAAAGCCGCTACCATTTAGGGTCATCGATTGAAACCGACCCCGGGCCTGGCCGAAGAATTTCCACGGCAAAGACAGCTGACGACACCCCGGATGCTTAACCCCCGCGCTCTCCCTTGGGGCGGGGAGGCTTGAAGGACATTTGACAGGCCAAGGCATTTCAGCTTCAATCAATTCTCAAATTTCCGCCTTTTTCTGCTTCTTGCTTGGAAAATGGCGTGGGTTGATGTAAATGTTTTGTTTCGTTTTTGTTTTTCTCAGTGTGGAAGTTGAAATCGAGATTGAGTAATGGTGATTGATAGTACCAGCCTGGGGGAAATAAATTGGTTTTGGGCTGGGGAGATTTTTGAAAAGTTGAGTAGAATTTATTTAGGCTATTTGATTTGGTGACGTTCATTCAACGTGTTAATTGATTTCTAAAATAAGGTTCAGTTTCACACATTTTAAACAGTTTTTCGCACAAAATGTTAGAGACAAACATTTTTATTTTTATTTTCAAAGTAAAATGCAAGAAATTATTATGTTACCTAAATATTTAAAAAATATCAGAAAAAGCAAAATAGTGTTGTTTTTTCGAAATATTGATGGTTGAAAAATGCATGTAAATCAAAATCAGAGAGAGATCAGAGAAAACTTTCAATTTCCACATTCAATTTACGAAAATAGCATGATTCGAAAAGGTGGGTTCCTCGGCCGTACGTTGTTAAATTTTCCCGGCTTTTGTCCGGGACCGGTGGTGTAGGGGTAAGCGTCGTTGCCTCTCACCCAGTCGGCTTGGGTTCGATCCCAGACGGTCCCGGTGACATTTTCGAGACGAGATTTGTCTGACCACGCCTTCCGTCGGACAGGGAAGTAAATGTTGGCCCCGGTCTAACCTAGAGGGTTAGGTCGTTAGCTCAATCCAGGTGTAGGAGTCGTCACCCTGGGTCCTGTCTCGGTGGAGTTACTGGTAGGCAGTTGGACTCACAATCCAAAGGTCGTCAGTTAAAATCCCGGGGTGGATGGAAGCTTAGGTGTAAAAAGAGATTTGCAATTACCTCAACAATCACTTCGGACACTTAGTTTCGAGTAGGAATCTCGCAATCGAGAACGCCAAGGCAATAATTTGAATTTGATTTTGGTTTCCCAGGCAACGGGAAAAATATTTTTTTTAATCTTGGGAACTCCTGCAATCCCTTGATATTTTTAAAACCATCACAAAAACATTTTTTGTTTTATGTTATGTTTTTAATGTTTGACATCATAGAATCAATTTATTGTCATAAACTGGTGATAGTTTAGACTACAATCTTATCAGGGACAGCACAAGGGTAGAAATTCTGTAAGCTAATCCGGCAACTTCATGTTTTTGAATTCGTAAACATTGAAATGTATCCAAAATCATCAAATTTTTTCTCTATTTCGATTTTAATGTTCTCAAAATCGACCACATTGTTGTTCAAAATCTGAAAAAATGTTGACGATTTCGGAAAAAAAAATCATTGGTTAAGAATTCAAAAACATAGAGTTACCGGATTAGCTTACAAGGTTACAAGAAAAACTTTAAAAATATGTCTTTTGTAAGGTCTTTTTTAAGAAGACAAGGAAATATTTACATGGTATTCTGAAAAAAAGTTAAAAGATTAACCCATTGATACCCTAGCCCAGGGCTGCCCAACCTACGGCCTGCGGGCTGGATCCGGTCCACGACGCCTTTTGGAAACTGTTCAGTGACCTTTAAGCCCATCTCAAAAAATCACTTAGTTTAAAAAAATATTTAAAAAATAAATAACAAACCATACTTTTAACATTGGAATGAAAATTTAAATTTTCAAAAAATCTATGTGCTCACGAAACAAATTACTTATACTTATAAACAAATTTGTCTATTTTCGTTGGAATGAAATGTTCAAGCTTTGAAAAACATTCCCAGATTTTTTCAGACATAATTTAACAAATTTAAATTCAATTCATTTATGTTTTTTTTATGCATAAGGAATGCGCAGTATCTCTTTATCCATTTTATTACACGTTCGAATCATTTTTTTATATCAGTTCAAAATTTTCCCATTTCCAATATAAAAATTAATATTTTAATATGTTTTTGAAACAGTTTGAATGTGGAATTGAATGTAGATCAGTTTTTTCATGGATTTACAAATTAAGATTGAATTGTATTTCTCTGAAAAAACATACTTTGTCGTCACACTAAATAAATAAAAATTAAAATAAGATATTTTTAAGCCCCATTTTTATCCTTTTCGCTGCTTTAAATAGTTTTTATTCAGATTCAAATATCAGAGATATTCATCAATTCCCCACGAAAAAAGCATGATTCGATAAAAAGTTCTCCAATCGGGCTTAAAATTTTTCTGGAGGTTCCTTGGCCAAAACCATTAGGGTGACCTACGCCGTGTTAGGGTAGCCCATTTTCGACGATATTCGCCAAAACTACTTTGTTCAAAAAATCATATCTACGCGCCATTTCATCTGATTTTAGCTGCCTTAAGCACAAAAGAAAGGTGACTAGTTTAGGCTATTTGGGAAAAATAGTAAGATGTTTCAAAAATCTAGCTTAACGTTTGAAAAGGTCGTATGAAAACATAAAAGATAATCGCATTTTCGTAAAATTTCAAGTTATCGCAGTTTTAGCGAAAAAAAAAACATTTTTATTTGCCGTTTTTGTCATTTTCCCGTTTTGCACGCGGAGCATCGAAAAACTCAGTTTTTGTTTTCAATAAATCGTATCTAGGAATATTAAAAACATAACATAAGCATTTTTTATTATGATACGAAAAAAAATCCGAGGAATCTGATAGAAATATTTCCAGACATAGGCTCTTTGGTCTCGAGACCTTCAAAAGAGGATTTAATACCCTTACGTTTGCTCTTAAGAAACCTGAAATCGGTTGAAATGGTGCGGAGTTATGATTTAAATTTACAAAAATCGACGAAAATAGCCACCCTAACACGGCACGGCAAAATAGACCACCCTAACATGGTGTACCCCCCAGAAAAATGTTGAGCCCAATCGGTGAAATTTTTTTTCATGCTTATGCTGTTCTCATACCTGTAGAATTAATTCAGCCTCCTGAGTACAATTGTTTTTATTTTATATTGCGATTGAATGAATTTTAAAAGTATTTGATAAAATGCTTCATAGTTACTTCCAGCACTTGATTCGAAACATTAATTATTAAACAAAATATAATAAAAATATCCGGCCGGCAACTGCTTCAGGAAAACCAAATCTTGTCATATTTAAGTAGCTAATAACTTTCCAATCAGAATCACACTTTTGGGAAAATTTGGATAAAAGAATCGCACCCTGTTGATAAAATTTCACTATTCGATTTTCCCATATAAACCTCACCTTTGAGTATCAATGAGTAAATGTTGACCGATTTCGCTCATATTTGGCCCAGAGGCCTAAAATAGCTCAAGGAACAATATTCAGCTTGTGGAGCGAGGTTCTGCAAAAGAAATCCATTTTCGGGGCACCCTAATATACAGGCTCAACTCGAGGGTACGCATAAACTTTGGGGTTCACAAAGGTCCTATAAAAAATGCTGTAATAAAAATAATATTTTAAGAATCCAGATTTGATCTCTCGGCAACGATTAATCAAACTCCTAATTCAATTTCACCTGGCTTTTTTGACAGGCCAAATTTGTAGCAAAACTTTTCCTCATCAGCCAAAAATTTCCATCTCTAATTTCACCACACTTTCGGGTCACAGGTGTGCGGTTTTCTTTGTTTCCAATCCAAACACGAGCGGTGCTTTTAATTAATGAAACTTTAAACAACCAAAAGCACCCACTCAAACAAGCCACCGAGGTTGTAGTAGTGGCAAAGTTCTGACGTCAGCGGTTTTATTTTGACGGTTTCTTACTCCCTCAAAAAATAAAAAATAAAAAATGGTTCAGACGCCATTTCGAGGTGGGGCGCTAAAAGTGTCATAAATTTAAGCATTACTTCCACTTCCATTCTGGAACGGGACCCGGGAAAACGGCACCAGGGGAACAAACAGGACTTTCTTGGACTTTTCTTAGTTTTTTTTTTCCTGTTTTGCTTGGGAGCCACTTGTAAGCAAGTGCCGCCCATAGGTAGGCAACAAGCACGTGCTCGTGATTCGCGTGCTGCTGGTCCAAAGTAATAATAATTCTGTAAAGTTGCGAACAAATTGCCCCTCGTTGGCAACAGGATCAAGTTTGACACTGTAAAACATATTTTAAAATTATAAAATTCATAACGGATCGGTAACATTTGTAAAAGTTAGGTTGTATCTCAATGTTTTGAAAACAATTTTTTTTTAAATAATAAAAAAAGTCTTTCAGGATTTTTGCTCAGTGGAACCTAGTTGGTCAAATAAATTAAATTCACGCGCGCAAGTGTCTTTTGGCAGTAGCAGTGAAGTGACCAGCAGAGGAGGCGGACCTTGGGTCGCGCGACAAACGAGCCCCCTGACGCCAATGATGCTTTCAATATAGAAAACGCCGTTCTCTTGGAAAATTTATTGCTGCTGGGGAGTCACTGCAGTAGATCCCGGTTCTAGACCAAGTTGCACCAGTTCTAGACCAAAGTGACTCGTTTCAATGCAGTCTGTGTGTTTGAATTGTAGCTAGAACGTGAGGTTTTGATTTATGTTCATTTATTCAATGTTTAATTGTTCAATTTCTATCAGCTTTTTAAAAAACAATACCTGTCAAACGTGATATTCTTTTTTTTTAAATGTTCAGCAATCTTTTTTCATCCTACTTTGAAAACATTTTTTTTTTCATCATCTCATCAATTTTCGCTCACTTATCATCATCGCTCATTATGCTAAAAGTTTTCCCGCCTAATCTATGGGCTCAAAATGAGGCAAAATTTAGCTCAAACAAGGAAAGCAAAAGAAAAACCAGCGAATTAGCAGCCCCCCTGAAGGAAGTGGGTGCTTTGCTCCTTTCTCTTCTTTTTTATCCGTCTGACAACGAGGCCAGTGTAGCGACCCTCAGTTAATCAGAATATAAATTTAGATTTTTAGTTCGACCAACAGGGAAGAATTTGTCAGAAGTACATTGGTCTTTACAATCAGACGAAGTGCAACATCTTCAGATGCACTCATTAACACATGTTGACACGAGTCAAGTGTTATATTTCTAGGAGCACGTAGGTTAAGATATAAATAAACACTGTAAGAGGATGGAAGGAAAAGCACAAAGCGAAAACAGAAGGGTCATGAACTCTGCCAGGATCCCTGCTGAGAATTTTCGAGCAGAAAGATTTCAAGATCAACGCGGTGTAGTCAAAACGCACGTGGCTGAGCTACTCCCGTAGAGATGAATATTGCGCATGCGTCTTGACTAAAAACGCTTCAGAGTAGTTATAAAGCCTAAGTTAGATTTAGAATCAGGGGAGTTGAAATTAGGAAAGAGTTAAGAGTGGGAGTTGAGAGTTGCAGTTGGGAGATGGAGTTGATTATTCGGTGTAAGTGCTACGATGCACAGATTCAACCAAAATGCCACGGGGCATAGTGAAAAATGTTAAAATAAGATTAAGAAAAATCTAAGAATACATATTTTGGAGTTAAAGTGTAAATGGTGTCGTTCTGTGCTAAAGGAATAAAAATGAAAGAAATCCCAATGATATTAGAGACTAGGCTTACACAAGCTTACACAAAGTGGTGACAGCAGAAAAGTTTAAAGAAAATTAAACAGGAACGCTTTTGCTGACTAGTGAAAAACCAGTGTCGAACCGCTAGCCAATGCCAAAGGAAACATTTAGTGAAGAGTGAAGATGGCAGTTCAAACGCCAGCCATTATGATTGAAAAAATGTGACAATCCGCCAGCCAAACCCATGGAAAGCAACTTCAGTTTTGTGACGATTGAAGCTTTAAAATCACGATTATCGAAATATTTTTCATCGAACCGCCAGCCATGGAGAACATTCAGAAAACCAGCAAAGAAAAATGGGTAAGTTGTAATATTGTACTATTTTTGTAATTAAATTGAAGTGGATAATTTTGTTCATGGGCATTTTTTTTTATTAAATGTTATTTTGAAAAGGGAAATTGTTAAATTCTTTCAACATGGATAATTTAAAGAAACTAGATGATTATTTTGCTAAGGAAATGAATTTTCTTTCCAATAATTTTCCTAATGAACAGGAAGACATTGTTTTAAAAATGAAAGAAGCAAAAGTGACAGTCAATTCTTACAAAGATAAATTGATTGAGTTACGAGAGATTTCAATTCCCAAAGAATATGACAAGATTGTGAACAATTTTAATGAAACTGTCAAATCATTTCAGTTAACTCTTGAATGTTTTGCAAGTAAACTAAATCAAGAAGAGCGTTTGATAGATTTAAAATTGAATGTGATGGAGGATACCGAGTTTCCAATGGATTCTGCGCTTAAGTGTATTCCAGATTTTTATGGTAAATCAGAAGATTTAAATTCTTTCCTTGATCAAATTAATTATTTTTACAATAAAATTCCAAAAGGCGTTTCTCTTACACCATTGATTAATGTAATACAACTGAAATTAAAAGGTAAAGCTAAACCATTTACTAAAACTATTTTAAAACTTACTTGGGAAGAAATTGAAAAGAATTTGTTACATGAATTTGGTGATAAAAAGTCTTCTTTAAATATTTTCAAACGGATCGATACTCTTTCGCAGTACGAACATGAAACTTTTAAAGCATACAAGAACAGGGCATTAGAAATTTTATTCGATTTAGAAATCGATAAAAATGTTGATAGCTTTGCAATGGAAAATCTAAGAATTCATTTTATTGCGGGACTGAAGAATACTTATTTGCAACAAACTGCAAGAAATTTAACAATACAAAACTTTAGAGATTTTTTTGAGTATTCTAGAAGAAAAAAAGAATTAGTAATGATGAATTTGAAAATTTGTACAAGGACAAACAAAGATTAAATTCACAAAACATTAAAAATGAATTTTCAAATCAAAAGCAAGACGTGAATGATAATCGTAACTTTTCAACCCATCAAAATCGATTGAATAACTATCAAAATCAATATAACTACTCAAACAAAAGATATCATCAAAACCGATTCAGGAATAATTTTAAACAATTTTATACACAGCGAAAAAACTGAATGATGGGGTTTTCGATCATTTTGGCGTCCGAAACACCCGACAAAATGCGAATCAATATAACAGACGCTACAATTATCGTGCTCCTAGGTATTATAGAAATCGTAACAATATTTTTCGTAATAATTTTAGTTTGACTCCTCAGAGAGAATTCTACAATCCTCCCCATGAAGTACTAAGAATAATTTTAACTCCTTATCTTCAATTTAGATTAAGAATTTCATCTAAACAAAATCCATTTCATTCTATTTACTATTTACTTGATACAGGTGCTAGTGTCAATGTAATAAGTAGTAATATTTTGAATCAAATTGGTTACACTCATGTTAATTTTAAGGACAAAATTACTTTAACTGGCATTGGTAATACATTAACGGAAACAATAGGATCGGTGGTTATTGATTTATTAATCGGTAAAACAATTTATAACACAAAATTCTATGTTATGAAGAATTTGTCTGTGCCTGGTATAATTGGAGCAGAATTTTTAAAGAAGCACACTCTCTTCATCGATAAAAACTTTAAATTCATTGTATTACAAAAGCCAAAAATATATTTTAAATCGAATAATGTTGAATCAAATCAAATCTATAAGAAAAATAATTTTGAAAATAATGAATCAAGCGCTATTAACTATCAAAATGATACCAGTGGTTTTCAAAAAGACCAAGAAGTCAAGTATGAAGGAAAAATACTAAATAATGTTGCGTTTTGCGAAAATATTGTACACTCTGATGAAACAAGTGATGGATTTGAAAATAAATTAGATGATCAACCTTGTATGCCAACAGAATTAAATTTAGACATTGATAAAGATGGTGATGTAACGGAATTCAAAAATTTAAAAGCATTAAAGGTAGGGAAAGAATTCAGAAAATAATTGATATAGTAAATCTAGAACATTTGAATAAACATAATTTTGATGAAATTGTTTCTATGATTGAAAAATTTAACAAATTATTTTTTATTGAAGGAGATGAATTGACTTTTACGGATGCAGCAATTCATGAAATAGAAACCACAACGAAATATTCCCATTAATAGGAGGCAATATAGGATGCCTGAGACAACAAAAGTGCACATTGATGAGCAAATTGATGAAATGCTCAAACTGGGTATTATTAAACCTAGTAAAAGCCCGTGGAATGCTCCTGTTTTATGTATACCAAAAAAGGTTGGAGCTGACGGCAAACAGAAATATAGAATTGTTGTAGATTTCAGATCACTAAACATGATAACAAAACCTTTTGTTTTCCCGATTCCATTGATTAATGAAATTTTGGATAACATTGGCGATGCACAATACTTTTCGTCAATTGATTTAAAGTCAGGTTTTTATCAGATACCTATAAACCCCAAAGATGCAGCTAAAACTGCATTTTCAACTTCAAAAGGACATTATGAATTTTTAAGAATGCCTATGGGTCTTAGAAATAGCCCAGCAACATTTCAAAAATTAATGAATATTATTTTGTACTCGATTCAACCAATTAAAGCATTTGTTTATCTCGATGATATTATTGTATTTGGAAAAACTATCGAAGAACATAATGAAAACTTATTCAAGATTTTAGAAGCATTATACCAAAATAATTTGAAGGTAGAAACATCAAAATGTACCATTCTGAAGACACAGATTAATTACCTGGGTCATACGATTGATAAGCATGGAATTATGCCTACAGATGATAACATCAAAACAATCAAAGAATTAAAACGTCCTCAAAATGTTAAGGATGTTCGTTCATTTCTGGGAACAATCAATTTTTACGGCAAGTTTATTCCGAATATGGCAGATAAACGCAAACATTTGAATAATTTATTGAAAAAGGATGTAAAATTTA
The DNA here is from genome assembly GCF_015732765.1 of Culex quinquefasciatus. Classification (NCBI taxonomy): domain Eukaryota; kingdom Metazoa; phylum Arthropoda; class Insecta; order Diptera; family Culicidae; genus Culex; species Culex quinquefasciatus. The sequence goes on along the minus strand of NC_051861.1, from coordinate 79,267,832 downwards.
AATGGACTGAAGAGTGTGAAAAAGCGTTCCATGATTTGAAACACTGCTTAATTTCAGAACCAATTTTAGTACGTCCGAATTATAAGGATACCTTTGTCATTACAACAGATGCTAGTGATTATGCTGTTGGAGCCGTGTTATCAAATGCTAAAACAAATGATAACCCAATCGCTTATGCTAGTAGAGCATTAAGTGTTTCTGAAAAGAAGTATCACGTTATTGAAAAGAATTACTCGCTATAGTTTGGGCAGTTGAATATTTTAAACATTATATTTTTAACCAACAGTTTATTGTTTATACTGATCATAGGCCGTTGATTGCAATTTGGAGACTAAAAGAGACCTCACCGACTCTTTCCAAATTAAGATTAAAAATTCAAGGTATTGGATGTGATATCCGATATAAACAGGGAAAAGAGAATGTTGTTGCTGATTTTCTTTCTCGTATCAAGCACGAAGAAAATTCAAATGCAAACATTGAAAATGTTTCGGAAAGTTCAAATAATAATTTAATTGCTGTTGTTACTAGACAACAAACACGTCAAAATTCAAATTTAATTGATAACTCAAAACCTGTTCGAAATAATCAATCTTTATTACAACAGAATTCAAATTATACTACTGATAATCTTTCAGACAATGATGATGATTTAGACATAACTATTGATTCCTTACAGGCTATCGATATTATGGACAAAAAGGATGATGATTCATGGAAAAAGTTTACATTGGATGACTTTTTCGATGCTCAAAACAAAGAAGAAATTAATTTTAGTTTACTTAAATTTACAAAAACAATGATCAATGTGAATAATACAGATGCTAATTTTGTCATCATTAATAGTAAGACAGCGTTCAAAGAGCTAAGTGAATTGGTGGATCTACCACATGGTATGAAGGACAATATAAATGGAAGAATTTTTTCATTTCCAGATAACAAATTGTGGGGTTTTATTTTGAATGGATCAAAACGTTCAATTACTAATAGAGAAGAGTTATTTGAGGGTTTGTTAGAAAGTTTTGTTAAATGTCCTGATTTTGCCAAATCAGCTAAAAATATTCAAATTATTTCATTTAGAAATTTACAGCAACTTCCCGATGTCAATATTCTAAGATTTATGGCAGGAAAATTTGATAAAATGTTTACACTATATGCATCTAATGAAGACAGAATGTTTGTAAAAGTAGAAGACAGAGAAACGGTTTTGAAAGAATTTCATGATGCTCCCCTTGGAGGTCATGTGGGAGGTAAAAGAATGCTTCAACGTATAAGTCCACTTTTCACATGGGAAAACATGCGTAGAGATATTGAAAACTATGTAAGACAATGTGAACTGTGCCAAAAGAACAAGATTTGGCCCAAGAATAAGATTCCTATGAAGATAACAACGACTTCAACGGAACCCTTCCAAAAGTATTCATGGATATTGTAATATTAACCCCATCTGACGACAATAATCGTTATGGTTTAGTGATTCAAGATGATCTAACAAGATTTTTAACAGTTGCTGTATTGCCTGATCAGGAAAGCTCAACTGTCGCTAAAGCATTCGTGGAACATTTTATTTGTCGCTATGGTGCTCCACTAGAGGTAGTTACCGATCAAGGAACAAATTTTATGAGTAATTTACTGAAAAATGTATGCAAAATTTTGAAAATAAAGAAAATAAATACAAGTGCATATCATCCACAAGCAAATTTAGTAGAACGATCAAATAGAGAACTGAAAATCTATTTGCGAAACTTTATTGTTGGAAATCCGCAAACATGGGATCAATTAATTCCATTTTTCACTTTCCAGTATAATACAACGATTAATTCGTCTACTGGATTTACACCATTTGAATTATTGTACGGAAGATTAGCGAGAATTCCAAATACAGTTTATAACATTACTGAAAGAGAGTTAAATTACGATGATTACATAAAGGAAATGAAAGCAAATTTTAAAAATGTCCACGACAAAGCTGTAGAAAACGTAGTTGCTTCAAAACATAAAAGAAAGGAAATTTACGACAGAGATGCAAAAGAATGGCAACCTTGGTGGGGGGATTTGGTTATTGTAGAAACCATTCCCACAGGTGTAGGAAAGAAGTTACAAAGTTTATGGCGAGGTCCATATGAAGTTGTTGATTTACCAAGTGAACAAACTACAGTAATTAAGAATGGAAACAAGTTGGAAAAGATTCACAACAATAGATTGCGAAAATTCAATGATTAACGAGGATTTTATTTATGAACAAGCATTTTATTATAAACAAATGACTAAGATATTGGGAAGGTAAAAAGATGAATATAGATTATAAATTACAACGTGCAGAAAAAGAAAGATTATCAAGGTAAAAAAAAAACATGAACTGAAATTAAATCCACGTGGTACATAATTATAACATATGTTTAAAGACGTCAATAATTATATTTAATGGGATTATTAAGTAAAAGAGTGCACTCTACTGATCAGTACAATAAATGATATCACAGTATAATTGAGATGGATAAATGATGTTTTGATGCGTGATTGGACAAGGGACTGCAGCCCAGAATACATGTGTTTGTGTGTGAAAAAAATGCAGTGTGGGTCGAGAAAACACAAATAGATTATCCCACATCACATGATAAAGTATGTATTTAGTTTCATTTTAGGAAAAATTTAGGTCCTTATTCAAACAAGCCTAATTCTACCTGGAAAAAGAGAGGGAAGAGGATTTTGCAAACAAAATCTTTACAACGCACCTTAAACACAAATATTATCGATGAACTGAAGTAAAAAACGTGAGAGTAAGCGGAGTAAGTATAAAAAACTAATATTTTGAAAAACTTTTTAGCCAATGCCAGTGTAGATTTAAAATTATTAGAGTAAAAGAAAGGCATCCGATTAAATTTTAAACTAAAAAAACAAAAACAATGAGCAGTAGATGCAGGATAGGCTTAGGAAATTATAATTATAATATACTTTGCTACAATGATTAATATCAACTTTAAACAAAGAATTGTTAAATTGATAGTCACTTAGGAAATTATTCAAAAAAAAAAATCTGTAACACGACACTACACAAATATGTAAAATCTCACCTACACGAACACAAATATCATCAAACGTTAACATTCGGATACAGCGGATAGCAGCAATACAACTACAACATTTCGGACAACACATTTGGCATCAACGAATTATTGGAAGTATTGCATTCATAAATTGCAGAAAATTGAGACAGGAGATGAGTTGTATAAAAAATGGTGGAACATAACAATGATGGAGTGAAGTATATGATACAAGGCAAAGAATGGTTATGATGCTAAATTATATTACATGGAATAGTTTCTGTTTGTTCAGTCAGAAGCAAAAACTTCTCAACCGGAAAAATATATATCAAAACTGACAATTAAGGCAAGACATCCAAATACAATTCTCGGATCTAATGGAAAGGAACAAGTATGGCAAAATGATGAAACATGATCTGTACACTACAATCAGATCTTATGGAATGGAATGAAAAGTTTCGATTGAGGTCCACGAAAATTTTATCGACTGCAGAACACAAAGAAGGACTAACGCAGATCTCTATGCAATAAGAAAAAAGCATCAAGGAAAGGACAAGAAGGAAAATGTATCAAATAATGTTTGGCAGAATTGATCCACTATAGTCAAATCAACAAAGTCAAATGTCTCAATCTATGTGGTTTATTGAATGTTTTCAAGTTTCAAACCAAAAGTCAAGTGAAGAACAACATCGACGAATTATCAAGCCAGCTATTTTATCAATTATATCAACGCAGAGGAGACAACAGAACGTGAACAACAATTATATTTAGTACTCAGATATACAAAAACATATTTTTCAAAATCAACGTTTATCAAGAACCAGCGTTAGGCTTACAGTAGATGCTTATCTTAGCAGACAAACATCTAGCTGGGTAGTGTAAGGGTATGTAGCGACCCTCAGTTAATCAGAATATAAATTTAGATTTTTAGTTCGACCAACAGGGAAGAATTTGTCAGAAGTACATTGGTCTTTACAATCAGACGAAGTGCAACATCTTCAGATGCACTCATTAACACATGTTGACACGAGTCAAGTGTTATATTTCTAGGAGCACGTAGGTTAAGATATAAATAAACACAGTAGGAGGATGGAAGGAAAAGCACAAAGCGAAAACAGAAGGGTCATGAACTCTGCCAGGATCCCTGCTGAGAATTTTCGAGCAGAAAGATTTCAAGATCAACGCGGTGTAGTCAAAACGCACGTGGCTGAGCTACTCCCGTAGAGATGAATATTGCGCATGCGTCTTGACTAAAAACGCTTCAGAGTAGTTATAAAAGCCTAAGTTAGATTTAGAATCAGGGGGAGTTGAAATTAGGAAAGAGTTAAGAGTGGGAGTTGAGAGTTGCAGTTGGGAGATGGAGTTGATTATTCGGTGTAAGTGCTACGATGCACAGATTCAACCAAAATGCCACGGGGCATAGTGAAAAATGTTAAAATAAGATTAAGAAAAATCTAAGAATACATATTTTGGAGTTAAAGTGTAAATGGTGTCGTTCTGTGCTAAAGGAATAAAAATGAAAGAAATCCCAATGATATTAGAGACTAGGCTTACACAAGCTTACACACCAGAAAGGAAATTCAATGCCGATACAGACCAGCTCCATCAAATCACCTTCTTGAGCAGGTTTTTCCTTGTTCATACTCTGCCATGCATCTTTGGTTGAGGAAAGTAAATCCACAGACAAACAGAAGGATTTCACTAGATTCATCTAGTTGTCAGCGCGAGCAATACCTATACAAGATTTATAATCAATCGTTAAATTGTTGATTGGTGGATTTTGAAAGAGATTTGCGCATGTTTGTCTTTTGTAAAACACTCAATAAGCCGATGCATTTCAAAGGGTTGGGTTGAATTGTTTTAAAATAATTGATTTAGTAGTGTCAGTTTGGCTTTCTGGATATTTTTATATATATTTCATAAAACAATAATCACTTTCAACTGGGGCAAATGGGGAATACAGTCTGAGTAAGGACAGGAAGTGCTCTGTTTTCATTTGTTTCACTTCGCTAGCGGAAAATCTGGATTACTACCCTTGTATAGAGCCCTAAGACACAGTTTCACTCGATAATGACATTTGAGAAGGGCGTAAGGGTTTTAAATATTTTTTTTTGTATTTTGTAATTTAAATTTTGCTATATCTCTAAGCCGTTACATCTTATCAAAAAGTGGTCAAAGACAAACTTGTAGGAAATTAAACGGGCTTTTTGAAACACTGAATGAAAAATACACGCCAATTCCATGAGATTTTTTAATTTTTAAATTTAAAAGTTAAATTTGAAAGTGATGTCACGATTTTTTTTCGCTCAAAATTTTTGTGAAAATAGCCTAAAATGTGACAAAAAAACTGACGAAAAATGTAGGATGGTATGTCTCTCATAAAAAATACATAAATCATTTACTAGAACTGCTTTTTTGAAAAGTGGTCTAAACGTCAAAATTTTCAAAAAACCGATAGTGGGAATCGATTTCCCAGACAATTTTACATAACAGTCTCCATATTGACCATTGTCCTTTGCCCAATCCTTCTGAAGATACAGCAGTTTTAAAAATAAAAATGTCGGGAAAATAGGTTTTTTGGTGATTTTTGGCAATTGATTTTTCAGTCTCGTAAATATTTTTACCGGAAACCTCGTCCGCTATCGGTTTTGGAAAATTTTGACGTTTAGACCACTTAAAAAAAATGGTTTTAGTAAATGATTTATGTATTTTTTTAGGAGAGACATACCATTCTGCATTTTTCGTCAGTCTTGTCACATTTTAGGCTATTTTCACAAAAAATTTGAGCGAAAAAAAATCGTGACATCACCTTAAAATTTATCTTTTAAATTTAAAATTTAAAAAAATCTCATAGAATTGGCGTGTATTTTTCATTCAGTGTATTTTTTTTTTCAAAAAGCCCGTTTAATTTCCTACAAGTTTGTCTTTGACCACTTTTTGATACGATGTAACGGCTTAGAGATACAGCAAAATTTAAATTACAAAATACAAAAAAAAAATTAAAACCCTTACGCCCTTTTCAAATGTCATAATCGAGTGAAACTGGCTCCATATACACAAAAATGGCTTATATAGGCCTAACATGTCTAAAAAGTTTCATTGAAATCAGAGAGGCTCGGGTACAAAAGTACCAGAAAAATTCCTGATTTGAGCTGGAACTGCTTATAAATAATAAATAAAATTAGACTTATTTTTCACATCCTACCGGCTACTATTAAAACCCCTCTTTTATTTAAGGGAAACTCATTGACCCATGATCACGAATCCGAGTCGAGATAAATTTTTCAATATCTCGTGACGGAGGGGCGGTACGAACCGTTATTTTTTCGAACATGCGAAAAAATACGTGTTTTTTATTTATTTGCAGCTTAAAATGGTGATGATATGGAAACACCAATCAAAGGAACATTTTTGTAAAATTGGACTCCTGAATTGATGGTGTGTTCAGAATTCCGAAGAATGACACATTTTTCATCGAAAACAAAAAAACACAAAAATAGTTTTGAAACTCCTGCCATTTTTCGTTACTTAACTCTAAAAAGTGCAACATGGCATTTTCTGGGAAATATTATGTTCGTTCCGAATCTGCAATAACCCAGAATGGTCATTTTTGAATTGAGAACCAAATTTTACATTTTAATTTCGTGTATTTTTATAATTTGCATGTTTATTTTTTTCAAGCGAGTTGTGGCATTCCATGTTTGTTCCATCCCAGAGGGTTTCTGAGTACCAAAACTTCTTAGCATGGTGAACGAATAATTGCCTCTTAACTCGGAGCGTATGGTGGTGTGTCCCCACCCTTTTTCCTACTCTGTAGATTCAGAACTGTATTGTTGTTTGAACACCCCGAGCTCAAACACAATCCAATTCAACGAATCATCTCTGCGGTAAACTTTACGCAGTAGGCCTGGCTGCTTTAACGCTTGTGATGTTTCAATGCATTCTTATACAATTGCGCACTGCAAATTTTAATCAATGAAAAGAAGAGTGCTAGGGGCGCTAGGCGTTATCTAACCTAAGGCTTTCTCCAGGATCCCTTCGAAAAATTATACGTTGTCCTACAAAATTGTTGAACAGAAAATCAAAAAAATGATGCGTAAACATAAGGGGTTTGTTTATTGATTTATCGAGATCTTACGAATAAAAATCAAATTTGAATTACCTCATCAAATTTAAGGAGTTACATACATGTAAAAAATAAAAAATTTCATATTTCAGAAAATTTTATAAATCCACTAAAAAGATGATTTTCAATCACTCCTGAAAGTTTCATAAATATATTTCATGATTAAACTGAGTAAGCGATGATTTACGTTAAAAATTTTGCCATGCGTAAAGCGAACTGTCGAACTTTGTGAGCGTTTTTCTCTAAACTCCGAGTTGATTTACGGGTGCCACGATATCTCGAGATGGGATGGACCAAATTGGATGAAATTTTGAAGTTTTGCTTTAAAAAAAAATACAAAAATCTTAAACTGGTGATTTTTTATATGAAAAACATAAACATATTTTTATCTTTTTTTCAAACAATTTTTTTTTGAAAATCGGGCTTTGTCATGCACACAGAACCGATTTAACGAGGCTTCACCAAAATTTTGAGCCGGTTTGGTCAAAGCAGTGTGGAGATATTGTGGCACCCGTTTTTTGAAAATGCTAACTTAAAATGGCTATATCTCCGCAATGATACAACCAAATATCTTCAAATTTATTTTGATATAAGTTGAAAATGTGTATTTTAATGCCCTTAAAACATAGGGTAGAGTAGTCATCAATGAGACACGGGGAACAATGATAAAATGGCTCTCTAAAGTCGTAGTTTCAATCAATCAGACTCATATTTGGGGGAAAGGTGTGTCTACTAGATACACATCTGCCATAATAGTGGCTTTGGTCATGGACGCTCCCTTGAAAAGTCATTCATAAATGTTTGATTCTGGGATGTAGAAGTAAATTATGGACAAAAAATACTTTTTCGCTCGAAGGCTGCCATTTACACCAAAACTAATATTTCTTCAAATGTCTTTCGACGTTCCATAGGGATTGAGTTGGGCTACAATGTTCTTTCATTAAGTTTGGCCAAAATTAAGAATATACCCAGAATCCAGGGCTGTCTCATTGTTCCCCACTCATTTCAGCCCATGGGTAACAATGAGACACTTCGATTTTACTTCACTAAACGTTTCAAAATGTATGGAAATATTTCAAAACATGAATTAAAAGTGATTTTTGGCTTATTTATAGAGTTTTTACCTCATTTAACCAAAAATACAAAGTTATTTGGTATAAATATATGGATTTTACAAAATTTAAATACTTTTAAGTATAACCTTTGTTAACTTAACTTTCATGTTGGCAAAATTGCTTTTAAATGTTCAAGGCAAGTCACCTGCTATGGAACAATACAAAAACATGATATTTTACTAGAAAAGTATTGATTTTCATAGAGTGTCTCATTGTTCCCCAGCTGTATCATTGTTCCTGCCAAGTGCGTCTACAATGAAACAGTTGAATAACTCGGGCTGTAGATGTCGGATCGATCTCATATTTTGGTCAATGTTAGAACACATTAAAAGAAAGAAAATGTAACAAAAAGCTCATTAAAACATGCTCATGAAAAAAATAGAAAAATTGTTGAAAGTTGAAAACCAAAAGTGTCTCATTGATGACTATCCTACCCTAATTCAAAAAAGTTTAAGTGTGTGCCCAAACCAACCTCTTACATTTTTGTCGATTTACATGTATGTAACCCCTTAACTTTTTACATTTGAATATGTGATCTCGAAGCTTAAGCCTAATAATAAAGTTTTTATTGAAATTTTGAGCAACGGGCTAATTTGCGGAGATACAACATCATTCTTTGCAGAACTTGCAACAAAACCCAGACCGTGGGAAGTAAAAGCGTACTCCTCACTCTTACCCCAGTATTTTCCTCGAGCTTGTTCATGAATCCATCATCACTCGTCTCTAAGAAAAAAAGTCCAACCATTGCGCCATTTCCCTCCTCGTTTCGCTCGCCAAATGAGAGTGGTTTTAGAAATTATAATGGAGGCAGCTTTCGCGCGCACGTGAATTTGAATAAATGAGCACGATTCGGATCATACCTCTTCTCCTCTTCAAAGACCTCCCCCCACACTTTTCATCATCATTTGGAAAACATCTTGAATCGAGGAGGATGTTCCACGTGGAAAAGGCCTGTGTGCCTCGAAACTCGACAACAAATTCAATTCCATTAAAAAAGTGCGCCCTGCAGAAGAGGCCTCTTCGGCGTCGACGTCGTCGACGGTGATGAACAGTTGGTAATAGAATTTACATAAATTTCGCAATTTATCCGAATTTGCGAAACACATTATTCGCAGCGCGAAACTGCAACAAAGTGGCTTTTTTCTCTCTCATTTTTGAGTGGTTGATTAGTTTGAGTGTCAGCAGCATACTTACGTATTTAATTCCAAATCTAACCGAAATTTATGATTAAAAGCTTTTATCAAAAGTGATGTTCGATGAAAATGTTTCCCGTCTGAAAAGAGAAGAAAAAAGGTATGATTATAGTATTTAATGAATTACGAAACTTTCACCTAAACAGAATAGTTTTACACCTTTAGCCCAAATCCAAGAAAAAGAGCTTTCTCAGCTGAAAAGGGGACACCCGAAACCCCCAGCGAGGCATAAAACAAACTATTTAAATTAATGCGTTCCACTTGAGCGCCATCGCGGAAAATGCATATTTCACCAAGGGAAAAGATCCAGCCCCCCCCCCCCCACCCCCAGGAGGGAAGAAGCGCAAGTGAAAACTTTTAGCACTACTGCAGCGGCGGCACTTGTTACAACAACCGGTGTTGTGACTCTCAGCAGCCAGTTAAATGCAACGGAATGCACTTTCAAGCAGCACTACAGGTCCCGTTGATTTGAAAGCTTCTGAGATCCCGGCAAGCGGAAAAGAAGATTGAGTTGTCTGTTTTGCAGAGCAGAGCGAAAAGGGTGCACACTCGCGGAAGGATTGCGCTTTTCAAGTGAGTTTGGGAGCGGACTTTGAAAGTTAAATTAGTGCTAGAGATGTTGTTTTTTCTGCAATACTATTTTGAACCAAAATTTCGTAAATCTCGTATTACTTTACTGCCACTCTTATCGGGTCCCATTTGTCCCATAAGTAAAAACAGTAATCAGAGAAAATCACAAGTAACGCAAGTGTGCCACCCAAAAGGTTACGGATTAGAATTTCACGAAAAAGTGAATTTTCTACGGATTTGTGGAACAAAGTACTAAAGTTTATTGGTTTATTGGTAGTTCTCATGATTTCAAACCAAACTGCATCATTTACTCAATATTGACGAAATTACGGACGGACTTGATTTGGGCGGCAGTATAGCAGTTACCCAAGTAACAGCGAGGCACTAAATAGCGGCATTAAATCAACATTATATTGGCATTTAATACCAGCAAATAATGCTTCAAAACATTTAATCAGCACTTTTCCCTTGAGAAATATTTCAAGTGGCGCACAGTGATGCCGATTTAATGCCTCACCGAAAGCTCGAAAAAAAATAAACTGCTATATCAACGTCAAGGCTAGGAAAAAAAGATCAACTGCTCCACAACACTTGGTGGTAAGCCTCTTTTGTTTTTTCCGGTGGGTGACGTAAACTTTGAAAAATATTTGAAACGGCCTAGTTTTTTTAAAATTATATTTGAATTTTTCCGATTGCAAATATTTTGCCCACCTCCCTCCCCTCTTCTTAAATCGATACGCAAAACTAGGGGGCACAATTTTTTAACTACGTTCAAAATTTTTTGAAAATAGAAGTCTAATCAACTGAAAACAATATAAAATGCATTCTGCTGCATTGATGTCATATTTATTACATTTGGTGTCGTTTGAATTTTTTTCTGAATTTTTTTAAGAAATCCCAATTTGAAGCACCAAAACTTGACCAAAACTACTTTTTCGTCAAAGCATTGATATTTTGGAATCTAATGATTGCAAAACAACTGGGCAGGAGTATCATGCATTTTAAATAACTTTTTGTATTGAAATGTTCTAATTAGAACTCGTAATTTAAATTTTTATTTTTGTTTTTCACTCCCCCCTCCCTCGACGTTGGTCTGAATCGAAGGATATAAACTTAAAAAAATATTTGCAACGGCTTTTTAATTATTTTTCAAGTTTCAGATTATTGAATTTTTAATTTTTAATAAACTATAAACTACTCTTTGAAGTTTAAAAGGGCTTAATAAATTCTATTTGAGTAAGATAGTGATTGAAATATTCAAAAATTGAGTGATTGAGTGGCGAGTCAGTTAGTCATTGAACAATTCTGTTGGTTAACGTGTTAATTAATTAGTGTTTAAGTGAGTTACCCGAGCAGGGGTAAATAACACGGGAATACCAAATTTTGGTATTACTTGGGCAAATAACAGACACTAAAATGTGCCCTTGGTTGCCAAGTAATAGATGGTAAAATACCATGAAATCATACCAAAGTCTTGTAAGTGGAAGGGCACAACAATACCAAATCATGTTATACCAAAGGTAAAATAATACCTCAAAGTAAAACCATTTCAATACCAAGTTGAGGTCTTCTGGATTTTTGAACATTGCTTGAATACCGAAACTTGGTATTGCCATGGTTTAATTTTTAGGTATTCCCGCGCCCTTGGAAAATCAGATTTTGGTATTCCTATGGTCTTCCAAATACATGATTTGGTATGATTTGATGGTATTTTACCATCTATTACTGGGCAACCAAGAGCACATTTTGGTCGCTGGTATTTGCACAAGAAATACCTAAATTTGGTATTTTCATACCATTTTTAGTGCAACAGTTGCAGTTAGTGAAAAAAACGGAAATGATCCATATGCAACAGCCAAATATACTCACCTGATGATTCCATGTTGTTCTTAGTGATATTCTTCACCACATTGAATGCATTTGTCATTGATGAACGGCCTGTGCTTGAAGTTCTTGAAGATTCTGAAAAATAACAAGATTGAAAAATAAGTGTTATTAAAATGAAACTGGATTGAAATTCACCAAAATTCTATAATCTGTCGATTAACTCGTTTTTCAAAGTATTTGGTTATCCCAACTTAGAGAAATTTCAACGTTTAAAAAAAAAATCTTAGTGGGTATATAAAAAAATTGAAAATCAGCTTTAACATTTTTGGTTTTCAAGTCATTTTAGCGCAAAATTAATTTTTAGGAATTGAAAATTTTAAAATCAAAAATTTCCGGTTTTCAATGAAAGCATTCGCTTTGAGACATCATTTTAGCGCAAAATTAATTATTTTGTCAAAATTGGTCAAAATTTTCCCATAGTTTCAGAGGAATTTGATAAAACACTGTAATACCAAAAGAATATCAATATGTGGTGTTCGACCATTGACAAATTCTGCAATTTTGCAATATCAAAACAATACCTTTAATTGGTATGATAGCACATTTTGCTCTTGCATAATCCTTAAGACAAATTTTAAAGGGTCCAGGAATACCAAAATTTGGTATTGATACCAGAGAAAGGTATTATTACGCATTTCCCTTGTTATTTACCCAAATGAAATTGTATGTCAATCATCCATGTGTTAAGTAAATTCACCGTTCGAAAAAAAATGAAATATTAGTTTATGCAACAAGTTGCAAAAAGAGGATTTTTTCAGCACGAGTCGTACATTTATCCAACGAGGTTCACCGAGTTGGATAAATACGAAGAGTGCTGAAAAAATCAAGTTTTGCAACGAGTTCCATACAACATTTTTTGCAAATCCAAAAAACACACACTGAGTGAAATTTGATGTCAAATTTTCATGTATTTTGTCAATAAATCGTTTAAATCAATTTTTTTTTGAAAAGTGTTACTTTTCGAAACAAGTGCTGAAAAGTTCAACTTTTCAGCACCCATTTGAGTGCTGAAAAGTAGAACTTTTCAGCATTTATTTTGAAAAGTTTTGCTATTCGATTCTGTTATTTTTGGTACAGAAAAGTAGGCTATTTCGTCGTTCAAGAATGACAGGAAAAGTAAATAGTTTCACGAAAAAAAAAACTTTTCGATTCAAGTGCAATGCCATTTCAGTGCAATGCAAATGGTATTAGTCAAAATAAAAAAGGGTTAAGGAAATCTAAATGATACATTTAAAACTAACCGAGGACCGATAAAACTGTGTGATTGTTTACAACTATTCACAGAAGGATTATTTTTGGCTTTTTGCTTATATAATTAGCATATTTAATTTATGTCTTCTTTTTCCTGAGGTATATACGCCGAAAAATGTCAGCAAAAAATCCTTTTTTATAGTCGACAAAAAAGGATAAGCTTAAAACTGTGAAAAAAGCAGCAAAAAATCTGAGCGACTTGTCGAAACAGTCCATCCCTGGGAAAATCGCTCGCAGCGAAGTGGAGATCCTTCAGCTTTTGGCAAGAACACTGGCAGCCGTAGGGTTTGGCCACTTGGCCACTTTTCGAGGAGGCTTCCACTGCAAGGCAAGTGGCTTGACAAAAAAGCGGAACGCGGTTGAAGTGCTAAGATGGTTGACAAAAACGCAACAATGCACTTTGGGTTTTGTTTGAGGAGGGTCGGGCTTTTGTTTAAATTGAAGTGAGTTTTAAGGGGAATCGTCGTTTCGTCACGAAAAATGTTATCAGTAGTTTTATTCAAAAACTCACAAATCATGAGCCCTGTTCGTGCAGGAATTCTCTGTTACAAAATACGCCATCGCCAATCGCCATCAAAATGAATCACAGAGTCCGGCCAAACTTTTCCCCGTCGACCATGGTGTGGTGGCACACCACTAGTTAATGACCAGGCCTCCGCCGTCCCTCGACTTTGACTCGCCGGAGGTCAAAAAACCGTTCGTCACGTTCGGTTCTCGGCCCCTCCTAGAGCTCTGAAGTGGCCGCCGTTCTCTAATGCGAATCGTACGTGACGTTCCGGCTAGGCACGGAATAATTCGAAAAGTTACAGCTGCCCAAAAACGAAATCCATCAGTTGAAAGTTTGAGGGGAGTTGTGGGGATGTGGGAAGGGGTCCCTAAAAGCTCTCTGTAGCCCTCGGTGATTGAAGCTTAGAGGCGTAACGAGTGCTGGAGGACAGAATTGACATTGTAGTGATGAAATTTCCATCTTTAACCTCTTTAAATTTGAGAATTGAAATCAAACTGAACTGAAACAGGTTAAAACTGAACGAAACTTAAATTTGAAAACCGTTATTGAAAGCTTAGCTTAGTGTTTCTTGATGATTTCATTGGAAACTTGTATTACTTCTACCTAGTCTTGTGTTAACTATTGCCATAAGACAAAAAAGAAGAATCCGATTCTGAGTACAAAAGTATTTTCTACAAGAAAAATGAGCACCGTCATCATTGTACCTCTCATCACAAATCTTCACAAACGTTTCACTGCATAATGCTTTCTGTAACGTAACACACTCCGAGATCGTCTTTTGCTGACACAATGGTGACCTGTGAGATGACAGCTGCATGCATACACACAGGAAACATCTGCAGAAGGGAAACATTAGAAAGCAAAAATCGACGACGCCGGTTGCTTCAGTGAACAACAACAACAACAACAATGGCTTCGGTTATTACTGAATGTACAGAGCAAGAGCTGCAGACAGTACCAACCAACACTTGTGCTTGGTCCTAGACCTCTGATGATGAAGGCTTCTTTCTACTTTGTAAAAATGATACACGGAAAAATATGACCAAATTGACGATTGTCTAAATTGTCAAGATTGTCAAGATTGTCAAGATTGTCATGATTTTAAAAATTGTCAAAATTGTCTACATTGTCTACATTGTCAACATTGTCAAAATTGTCAAAATTGTCAAAATTGTCTAAATTGTCAAAATTGTCAAAATTGTCAAAATTGTCAAAATTGTCAAAATTGTCAAAATTGTCAAAATTGTCAAAATTGTCAAAATTGTCAAAATTGTCAAAATTGTCAAAATTGTCAAAATTGTCAAAATTGTCAAAATTGTCAAATTGTCAAAATTGTCAAAATTGTCAAAATTGTCAAAATTGTCAAAATTGTCAAAATTGTCAAAATTGTCAAAATTGTCAAAATTGTCAAAATTGTCAAAATTGTCAAAATTGTCAAAATTGTCAAAATTGTCAAAATTGTCAAAATTGTCAAAATTGTAAATTTTGTCAAAAATTTCAAAATTACAAAATTGTCAAAATTGTCAAAAATTGTGAACATTGTAAAATTTGTCAAAATTGTCAAAATTGTCAAAATTGTCAAAATTGACAAAATTGTCAAAATTGTCAAAAATTACAAAATTGTCAAAATTGTCAAAATTGTCAAAATTGTCAAAATTGTCAAAATTGTCAAAATTGTCAAAATTGTCAAAATTGTCAAAATTGTCAAAATTGTCAAAATTGTCAAAATTGTCAAAATTGTCAAAATTGTCAAAAATGTCAAAATTGACAAAAATGACAAAATTGACAAAAATTGACAAAATTGACAAAAATTGACAAAAATTGACAAAAATTTACAAAAATTGACAAAATTGACAAAAATTACAAAAAATACAGAAAAATACAAAAAATTACAGAAAATTACAAAATTTACAAAAAATTACGAAAAATTACAAAAATTACAAAAATTACAAAAATTACAAAAATTACAAAAATTACAAAAATTACAAAAATTACAAAAATTACAAAAATTACAAAAATACAAAAAATTACAAAAATTACAAAAATTACAAAAATTACAAAAATTACAAAAATTACAAAAAATACAAAAATTACAAAAATTACAAAAAATACAAAAATTACAAAAATTACAAAAATTACAAAAATTACAAAAATTACAAAAATTACAAAAATTACAAAAATTACAAAAATTACAAAAATTACAAAAATTACAAAAATTACAAAAATTACAAAAATTACAAAAATAACAAAAATTACAAAAATTACAAAAATTACAAAAATTACAAAAATTACAAAAATTACAAAAATTACAAAAATTACAAAAAATAAAAAAATTACAAAAATTACAAAAATATACAAAATTACAAAAATTACAAAAATTACAAAAATTACAAAAATTACAAAAATTACAAAAATTACAAAAATTACAAAAATTACAAAAATTACAAAAATTACAAAAATTACAAAAATTACAAAAATTACAAAAATTACAAAAATTACAAAAATTACAAAAATTACAAAAATTACAAAAATTACAAAAAATACA
Organism: Culex quinquefasciatus; assembly: GCF_015732765.1. NCBI lineage: Eukaryota > Metazoa > Arthropoda > Insecta > Diptera > Culicidae > Culex > Culex quinquefasciatus. The sequence continues at coordinate 79,251,596 of NC_051861.1, read as the reverse complement.
AAAATTACAAAAATTACAAAAATTACAAAAATTACAAAAATTACAAAAATTACAAAAATTACAAAAATTACAAAAATTACAAAAATTACAAAAAATACAAAAATTAAAAAAAAATAAAAAAAATTACAGAAAATGACAAAAATTTACAAAAATTGACAAAAATTGTTTGTCATCAAGCAAATAACATATTTTTTTGTGCCTAAACCCAACCAGTACCAATGGCGTCGCATAAATATTCCACACGGTGCTCAAAATACCGTTATTATGAAAAAAAATATGCACTCCGAGATTTTGGGGTCTATCGATTCCTTACACCATAGCGCATCTCTGTGCAAAAAATAAAAACATTCGCTGATGTAGTTTTCGAGATACAGCCATTTTAAGATGTTACATCCGATTTTTAATAAGAAAACCAAAACAATCAATACAATTTCAGCACTTTAAAGAATATGCATTTCGAGATAATGATGTTTTTTGCTTCATATGACTGTCAAGTATCTCTGGGCCAAGTTTCAGAAGGTTTGCTGATGTAGTTCTCGAGATACAGCCATTTTAAAATGTTATTTCCGATTTTTTCAAAGAAAATCCATGAAATCAATACAATTTCAGCACTTTAAAGAATATGCATTTCGAGATAATAATGTTTTTTGCTTCATATGACTGTCAAGTATCTCTGGGCCAAGTTTCAGAAGGTTTGCTGATGTAGTTCTCGAGATACAGCCATTTTAAAATGTTATTTCCGATTTTTTCAAAGAAAATCCATGAAATCAATTTAATTTCAGCATTTTAAAGAATATGCATTTCGAGATAATGATGTTTTTTGCTTCATTTGACTGTCAAGTATCTCTGGGCCAAGTTTCAGAAGGTTTGCTGATGTAGTTCTCAAGATATAGCCATTTTAAAATGTTATTTCCGACTTTTTCAAAGAAAATCCATAAAATCAATACAATTTCAGCACTTTAAAGAATATGCATTTCGAGATAATGATGTTTTTTGCTTCATTTGACTGTCAAGTATCTCTGGGCCAAGTTTCAGAAGGTTTGCTGATGTAGTTCTCAAGATACAGCCATTTTAAAATGTTATTTCCGATTTTTTGAAAGAAAATCCATGAAATCAATTTAATTTCAGCATTTTAAAGAATATGCATTTGGAGATAATGATGTTTTTTGCTTCATTTGACTGTCAAGTATCTCTGGGCCAAGTTCCAGAAGGTTTGCTGATGTAGTTCTCAAGATACAGCCATTTTAAAATGTTATTTCCGACTTTTTCAAAGAAAATCCATGAAATCAATACAATTTCAGCACTTTAAAGAATATGCATTTCGAGATAATAATGTTTTTTGCTTCATATGACTGTCAAGTATCTCTGGGCCAAGTTTCAGAAGGTTTGCTGATGTAGTTCTCGAGATACTGCCATTTTATAATGTTATTTCCGATTTTTTCAAAGAAAATCCATGAAATCAATTTAATTTCAGCATTTTAAAGAATATGCATTTCGAGATAATGATGTTTTTTGCTTCATTTGACTGTCAAGTATCTCTGGGCCAAGTTTCAGAAGGTTTGCTGATGTAGTTCTCAAGATATAGCCATTTTAAAATGTTATTTCCGACTTTTTCAAAGAAAATCCATAAAATCAATACAATTTCAGCACTTTAAAGAATATGCATTTCGAGATAATGATGTTTTTTGCTTCATTTGACTGTCAAGTATCTCTGGGCCAAGTTTCAGAAGGTTTGCTGATGTAGTTCTCAAGATACAGCCATTTAAATGTTATTTCCGATTTTTGAAAGAAAATCCATGAAATCAATTTAATTTCAGCATTTTAAAGAATATGCATTTGGAGATAATGATGTTTTTTGCTTCATTTGACTGTCAAGTATCTCTGGGCCAAGTTCCAGAAGGTTTGCTGATGTAGTTCTCAAGATACAGCCATTTTAAAATGTTATTTCCGACTTTTTCAAAGAAAATCCATAAAATCAATACAATTTCAGCACTTTAAAGAATATGCATTTCGAGAAAAAGGTGTTTTTTGCTTTTTATGACTTTTAGAGTTACTTTACAGTCATATGAAGCAAAAAACATCATTATCATTAATTGATTTCATGGTTTTTCTTTAAAAAATCGGAAATAACATTTTAAAATGGCTGTATCTCGAGAACTACATCAGCAAACCTTCTGAAACTTGGCCCAGAGATACTTGACAGTCATATGAAGCAAAAAACACCTTTTTCTCGAAATGCATATTCTTTAAAGTGCTGAAATTGTATTGATTTTATGGATTTTCTTTGAAAAAGTCGGAAATAACATTTTAAAATGGCTGTATCTTGAGAACTACATCAGCAAACCTTCTGGAACTTGGCCCAGAGATACTTGACAGTCAAATGAAGCAAAAACATCATTATCTCCAAATGCATATTCTTTAAAATGCTGAAATTAAATTGATTTCATGGATTTTCTTAAAAATCGGAAATAACATTTTAAAATGGCTGTATCTTGAGAACTACATCAGCAAACCTTCTGAAACTTGGCCCAGAGATACTTGACAGTCAAATGAAGCAAAAACATCATTATCTCGAAATGCATATTCTTTAAAGTGCTGAAATTGTATTGATTTTATGGATTTTCTTTGAAAAGTCGGAAATAACATTTTAAAATGGCTATATCTTGAGAACTACATCAGCAAACCTTCTGAAACTTGGCCCAGAGATACTTGACAGTCAAATGAAGCAAAAACATCATTATCTCGAAATGCATATTCTTTAAAATGCTGAAATTAAATTGATTTCATGGATTTTCTTTGAAAAATCGGAAATAACATTTTAAAATGGCTGTATCTCGAGAACTACATCAGCAAACCTTCTGAAACTTGGCCCAGAGATACTTGACAGTCATATGAAGCAAAAACATTATTATCTCGAAATGCATATTCTTTAAAGTGCTGAAATTGTATTGATTTCATGGATTTTCTTTGAAAAGTCGGAAATAACATTTTAAAATGGCTGTATCTTGAGAACTACATCAGCAAACCTTCTGGAACTTGGCCCAGAGATACTTGACAGTCAAATGAAGCAAAACATCATTATCTCCAAATGCATATTCTTTAAAATGCTGAAATTAAATTGATTTCATGGATTTTCTTTCAAAAATCGGAAATAACATTTTAAAATGGCTGTATCTTGAGAACTACATCAGCAAACCTTCTGAAACTTGGCCCAGAGATACTTGACAGTCAAATGAAGCAAAAAACATCATTATCTCGAAATGCATATTCTTTAAAGTGCTGAAATTGTATTGATTTTATGGATTTTCTTTGAAAAAGTCGGAAATAACATTTTAAAATGGCTATATCTTGAGAACTACATCAGCAAACCTTCTGAAACTTGGCCCAGAGATACTTGACAGTCAAATGAAGCAAAAACATCATTATCTCGAAATGCATATTCTTTAAAATGCTGAAATTAAATTGATTTCATGGATTTTCTTTGAAAAATCGGAAATAACATTTTAAAATGGCTGTATCTCGAGAACTACATCAGCAAACCTTCTGAAACTTGGCCCAGAGATACTTGACAGTCATATGAAGCAAAAACATTATTATCTCGAAATGCATATTCTTTAAAGTGCTGAAATTGTATTGATTTCATGGATTTTCTTTGAAAAATCGGAAATAACATTTTAAAATGGCTGTATCTCGAGAACTACATCAGCAAACCTTCTGAAACTTGGCCCAGAGATACTTGACAGTCATATGAAGCAAAAAACATCATTATCTCGAAATGCATATTCTTTAAAGTGCTGAAATTGTATTGATTGTTTTGGTTTTCTTATTAAAAATCGGATGTAACATCTTAAAATGGCTGTATCTCGAAAACTACATCAGCGAATGTTTTTATTTTTTGCACAGAGATGCGCTATGGTGTAAGGAATCGATAGACCCCAAAATCTCGGAGTGCATATTTTTTTTCATAATAACGGTATTTTGAGCACCGTGATTCCAGTCAGGACAATTTTCCAATTCCGGTCGCCGGAAAATCTCTGCACTCCGATTGTGTCATTGTCGCCTTTCTGTGGTCGCTACTTCTGTTCCTTCCTTCGCCCTAAAATGTGACGAACACTTTGTCAGGGGTCCGTAGAAATGTATCAAACTTGAGCGCTGTTTGAGGAGCGTCCTTTTCCGGAGTAAAAGTATCGCTGACAGGCCGAATTCTTTCGCCATCCGGGGAAAATATTTTGACACCTCTTTTTTCAAATTCCCATGCGAGAGAAAAGAAGGACATCTGAAAAGGGGTTTCGAGCCCATCATTTTCAACGAACCGAGAATCGGGGTTTTTTTTTGGGAGTGCCATCAAGGATCGTTGAGTGTGGCATTATTCAATTTGTGCAATGATTTATTAGTCGATGGGACGGACCGAAGGGCTAGGGCTGCTCTTCAGGACAAATTGATTCCCGGGATCGATTTCGAAATTGGCTGTCCGGCATTGGACATCAAGTGGAAATGGGGGAAATCGGATTTTTTTTTTGTTATTTTAGGAGCAAAAAAAAAAGGATTGACAACGAGGTTCGGATGTGTTGAACAGCTGTTTGGAGGGATTTTAAAGAGATCGGGGGAGTTGATTTACGGTGATACAACTTTCGTGATCAAATCGAATTTAAGGGAAGCTTCTTCAATTACGGACTTAAACATTGAGATTTAGACGTTATCATAAACTTTGTGAATTTCAACGAAATAGTCTTAGCTTTCTATTACGGACTTCAAGGTACAGGTAAGCTTAAACGCTTCCTCGTTCTATTGATTGGTACAGATTTGGTGTCAATTAAGTCAAGCTTCAGTTATCCGATCTAGTCCAGAGTCAGTTTTAGGGATATTAAATGTAAGCTTTCTATTACGGACTTTAAGGTACGGAAAAGCTCAAGACCCTCAAAGAATAAGTGACTAGATTTCAGGTAAGTACAAGTGTTGAAAATTTTAAGTGACTTTAAAAGTATCTGTTGAACCAGGTAAGTACCACAGCTGTCAAAAATCAGTCAATATTTGCATTAAGTTTAGGTTAGTTCCGATCTAGTTTCCGTTAAGTTTTAGTTCACTCTCAGTTCTGCTTGAGTTTTCTATCGCAAATTGCTAGAAGATTGCATTCAAATGTCACACATGTAGAAGACAAGGCAAAACTCCCCCCTAAAGATATGCAACGCCATCGAAAAGTGGGCCACTGCCACGATTTACATAATGCGAACAGAATTGGATCGACAAAACGGTTCCAGCTTTATCGCGTTTTTTTTTCCCGAGCTGCATTTCGATGCGACGACAGGAGGGAAAACTCGTTATTGTAGCCAGACATGCATCGGCACTATGAGCTCTTTTTAACGGCACTCAGCTTGTTCTAGATGGCATTTTCGTTCAAAGCAATGTTATGCTTGTTGCTAGGTAAAAATCTCTTGGTTTTGGCTTGAATAATGTGTAGAAAACATTGGTTCATTGGAAAACCCGATTTTAGCTATATTTTCATGTAAATGTTCTCTTAAGCTCTCAAGAAGAACTTCTTAAAAGCTCTTTGAGTGAAATTAAGAGTTCTTAACCTATATCTCGATTGGGTTTCAAAATAATCTTTTAAGGTCTTCGGGAGCCTAAAAGACAAGCGTAATTAGCGTATTCTAATCACTGGCACAACATGCTGGGTATCTTCTACGTGAAATGCCAAACAAGTTCTTCTAAAAGAGGAGTTAGAGCGGATGCATGTCTGATTGTAGCAAATGTGAGTTTGGTCTTTGAATACTCAATCAGGTGAAAAGTTTAGTGCCTAGTGACTTCTTTCAAGCGACGAGCGACGAATTTGCATTTCTAGGTCAAAGATTGGCGCGCTGCAAAGTTCAAACCACACAGTCGTTGATTTCCAATTTAAATTCATCATGTTCATTAGTCGCACTGTCGATGCACGTCGACCCTGGCGCCTAATTGTAGGCAATGCGATGAGTTTATCCCCACCCCCTCTGTAGGAATAGTTTTGAAATAGCTTTCACAAATGTGTTTGCGTTTTCTGGGAGGGGGCTCGGGGCACAGGTAAACACCGGTGATGGCCGTTCCTGGGACTCTGAGCGAGTATGTTTTATAGATTATCCTGTTTATTTTATTTAATTTACTATCACTGCCCTCGGACTCGTACGCACACAGACGCACACCAGCACAAACATGCCGGACAGGGCCGGTATTTGTTTTAGACATTTTGGGAATGAGTCCAGAAAGGGGGGCTTTTCCGGTCGGATGCATTCCGGATTTTGATATCGGGGCCGATCTGGAGGTTCGATATGGAGAGATCAACCCTGATTGGGAGGAAAATTGCGGGGTGGAAAGGGGCCAAAGAGCGCAAATCAAGCTCAGAACTCAATTGAAATAGCCCATAGTTTAGCTGATTAATGAAGTGTATTATTGATGCCGGCGGAAGGGTTGGAACTTGGAGGGGGATGCAGATCTGGGGAAAGAACCCTACCAGGATTATAATAATAGTGTGCAAATCAGCCTTGTACAAACAAGCATATTCCTGGTGTCTGCCTGCACACTGGTTTTCTGTGAGATATGTGTGGAGCGAGCACGAGCATTTCGGGTTGAAATTTTCCAGTTCACCAGCAGTGAAATTCGATTTTCCGGCCCATCCCATCGCCAATTACGGGAATTGTTGTAACGCCCTTTTAAGAAGCTTTTCATTGTACAAAATTGTTTCAACATTTGATACCATTAAAATTTTCAAATTAAAATATACCAAGCCTAGATATTTGAACCACAAAAATAACCTGCTAGGTGCATTACTCATTCTAATTTCCCCACAGCTATCAGCTGCAGTGGCAGCTTTCCACTGTTGCCCTTCATGTTTTCGGTTGAAATAATAGAGCTTAGACCACGAAAAAAAGGTCCCGACCAACAATGGTTGCTCGGTCAGCGCTGGCGGTGTATTTGCATTTGACCATGTTGAGGTTAGAATTACACCAAAAATAATATTATCTCAAAACTCAAAACTGCGTGTGCATCCCTGGAGTGGAGCAGGGTTTTTTTGTGAAGGGCGATACATACAAGCCCTTTGTTACGAGAAGAATAAGCAGCTTTAGTGGGAAATCTAATTCATGGTTGCATTGAATTTGGCAGAAGTTGTCGAAATCTAACGAAACTGCTCTTCAATTACGGACTTCATGGCAAAGGTAAACTTTTCAGATTTCATACAAAAGTTGCAGTTAAATAAATCAGGTAAGTACCAGTGTTTTAATTGGTGTTTGTGATACTGTTAGCAATAGTTGGTTCAGGTGAGTAAAACATCTGTCAAAGTTCTGTCAATTTGAAATAAGTTTCAGTTCAGTTTCAGTTCAGTTTCAGTTCAGTTTCAGTTCAGTTTCAGTTCAGTTTCAGTTCAGTTTCAGTTCAGTTTCAGTTCAGTTACAGTTCAGTTTCAGTTCAGTTTCAGTTCAGTTTCAGTTCAGTTTCAATTCAATTTCGGTTCATTTTTATGTTCAGTTTCAGTTGAATTTTAGTTCAATTAAAGTTTGGATCAGTTTCAGTTCAGTTTTTTACACTTTAGACCAGCTTGAGATCAGTTTTGTTACAATTAATGTTTTTTTCTGCATTTCAATATCAGTTGGCCCTTTTTCCGTCAATTCAGCTCCTAAAGCGATTAGCTCACAACACTAGCGCTGCAACAACATAAAAAAGACACCCCAAAAAATGCCACGTGCATCGCAAAAGTTACGAATTGATTTAATTATGCTTAAAATGTTGATGTAGTTTTTTTTTGTGCTGCACCCAGCTCTCGATGCTGGCTTATAAAATGATTGCCACCAAACGTGGTCTGCATAACTTTTTGTGGTCGGTACGATGTTGTTTTTGCGAGAGATAATTCAATATATTTTAATTTTTGCCAAAAATATTTTTAGTTTTTACGAATGGTATCCTGAATAAAATCGAAATGCATTGTTTATCAATTGCTTACTATCAACGTTCAATTCTTAAATTGATCAAATCTAACATTCAAGTTGCTCCAAAGTTCAAACTATCCACTTAAGCTTTACCATCTCAAACCACACTTCTAGCCTCTCTGATGTGTTTGCAAACTCCTTCTTCCACTGGTCAATAATCGTTTGGCTACCGAGCTGCCATCGTCTTGGTCTAAGGTCCATGTCATCTGGTTCTTAGCATATCTACTCTAGTTTAGCTTTTCCCTTTTCCACACAACAAAAACAAGAAGCAAGAAGCTGTTGGCAAACTAAGCCAGCTGGCTTTCCACCACTGCCTGCACTCTCGTGTGTGTGTGCGTGTGTTTGTGTTGGCTGAATTTATTCTAGACGAGCAGAGAAAATCCCTCCCAGAATGACTTTGTAAACTTGCATCCTCTTGTTGGCTGTAAACTGTGACAGACTGACGAAATAAGATTGTTTGGAAATAACTTTGTTTACGTCAGGGGGAGTTACGGGAAACATTGTGCTTTCTTCAGGTAGGGTTTACCTTTGCTTGGGATGGTTTTTAGTCTTGTTTGTTGATTTTGTTGCATGTGATATGCCATTCAGGATGATGGGGTGAAAAAACACTTAAATGGTAAACTACACCTCAAAAGAGATCGTTTTATCATTTTACCTCTGAGTACACCACAAAAGACATTTAAATTCATAATAAAGCAAACTCTAAATCTGTTCAATTCATCAAATATCATCATGAAATGTTAAGGCCTAAATTTAGTCATTGAGCAACTCTTCTATTACGGACTTCAAGGTGCAGGTATGCTTAACACATTTCGAGCAATATTTGCAAAATATTAGGTAAGTAGAAGTGTAGTGAATCGTGTAAATGGTTGTGAAAGTAATTGTTTGTTTAGGTAAGTACCAAATCTGTCAAAAATCTGTCAACTCTTTAAGTCAAGGTTAAGTCCAGTCTTCAATAAGTTTCAGTTTAGTTAGTTTTGCTAAAAATATATCAGTTAACCAAAATGCTTAGATCACTCCTGATCAAATTTACTGTAGAAAAATTGTTTTGATAAATTTAAAACAAGCTTTTAAACTATTTTTAAGAGCAAAGCAGAAATCATAAAATGACTGATTATTGGGCCTTCACGCTGGTTTACCCCGCTAAATTGTTGCTCAAATGAAGCGACTTTCCGCCAAACCACCCAACCGCTGGTAATCTCATAACTTATCTCAATAGATCTGGCATCATTCGTGGCGCGACTTTTCCGGGGGTTTTCTTTTCTACGCGCTCGCGATAGGAAAACGCTCCCCATAATGCACCAGCGCAAAAAAGCAAGGGACTAAAAGCTTTATTACAGACTACTAATTTAATGAAATAGTAATAAAAATAAATTACACTAGCGAAAGGAAGATGGCGACGACTGCGACGACGACGATGAAAGGCAAATCATTGAAAAGAGGGACTTTGGCCACCGCTCCCCCCGGTGGATTAAGTAAGTTTTATGGAGGATAAGTGATTTACGGAAAGCTTTTCTTTTTTTTTCCTTTGGTTCGCGTGGGTGTTGGATGAGTTTTTTCGCCATGTTGGGAAGGTAGAGTATCCTTTGCAAATGTTTACTTTTGATTCGGATAATGGATTTCCATTGGTAAACAGCATCAGTAGCATCATCAGCGCAAGGGAAATTAAACTAATCTGATGGTGTTTTGGTACTTACGAAAGGAAGTTGGTATTTGATTGATTTACTCACCTGAAAAGAGATTGGAAAATTGAAATTCATTAGTGTTGTTTAGATTGGAAAATTTGGTGAGCAATGTTTGGTTGTAGCTGTTTTTTGTATTATGTATTTTTTCATTTCACTTTTAATTGGACCCAGTACAAAAGTGATTCATGAGCAAACTCTAAAAAATCAAAAACTTTTCAAATTGTTCCCAAATTTAAAAAATGTCTAAAAATTCACATTTTGTGATATACAATGAGACCAAGATGTGATTTCTAGCAAGGACTATGTCAAGGACTATAATATGTTGTTTTAAATATTTCAATAAACTCTCTAACATGGACGCCCAAGCCTCCGAAAGCAATTGGAACGGAACAACTTGTTTTTGGACGCATTCCACCGCGGAATTTTGTGCGATATTTTTTTTACACGCAACAACAGTTGGAGCGATGTTTTTGATCGCAAAAATTACAGACTTTATCAAATCGAGCTCATCTAGACATCCCTACAAACACTGGAAAAAAGCCCCAATTGGTTGAGTTATGCCCGAGAACGAGCGAGTTAAATTTACCGGTTAATGGCAGGGTTGTCAAAATTTCAAAGTTTATGAATATATCTAGAGTTTTTTTTTTATTATTTTGAAAATGTCCTATAAACTGAAGTGTTTTGAAACGCATTTTATACCAGTCCAGTTTTTTTTGCAATCACAAGATCGATTATTCGAAATTTGTATGGGACAAAAACAAAATTTTCGTTTTTTTCTTACATGAATCATTAAATGCCTATAAAAGAAAAAAAAAATTTTTTTTTTCAAAATTTAATCATGACCATTTTGGTCGCCATCTTCGGTTCAAAAATTTTAAATAACTATAGAAAAGTTTAGAGGCCATACTAAAGCTCAACAACCAAAAATAAGACAAAGGAAAAAAAGGAAATGAAATTTTGCCGAGGTCTTCGGATAATCGAGTCTGGACTGTATAGTTTTAGAAAATCTAACCAATGAAGAAATGAAATTGTTCACGAAAAAACTTTTTTCGGGTCGATGATATCTCGGTTTTGTTTTCAAAAGGCCGCAAGCGCCACCTTGACCACCGACACAAATTTTCAATTATCTCAAAATTGAAACAAAATTTCAATTACTTTCAGTTTAGGGCAGGGGTGCTCAAAGTTTTTGAATGGCGGACCACATTTGAAGCTCTCATAACCTTGCGGGCCAAACGTGGAAATGACTGAATTGAAAAAAAATATCGTTATAAAACTAAAAAATCTATAAAACGTAGTTTTTTTTTTAATTTTTTTTTAACATTTTCATTATTAAAGTATTATTGCACACTTTGCACCAAATTCTCCACCCTTGCAAATCATAACTGCACACCAAATATGTGCAAACTTGAAATCCTACCCCTTCTCTCCCCCGCTCGCCTAGAGTGGTGCGTGTCTCAACTGAGCCAAGGGGTTTCCAGCATCAAGGATTACTGACCAGTCTAAATGGAATTACCAGGATTACTGGCAATATGTCACGAATTACTATGATTTCCCAGAATTACTAGCGATTTCCAGAAACCACGCAGAATTGCTCAAATTTATAAAAATACTTGGAATTACGGCCTAGCTTCTAACATATTGAGAAAAGTCTTTGAAATTGGATCGAATGGCAGCTGTCAAATGCACAAAACCACGTGCTTGGCAATAGTGCGTCCAACCCGGGAATTCTAGGTACAAAATTCCCGGGATTTTCATATGTTTTACGGGAATTCCCGGAATCAAACAAAAATCTTTATTTTGCCTGAAAATTACATTAGTATTACAATTTATAAGTTTAAACTTTTCTAGAACTTTACATAAATTGGTACCATTTTATTTGTTGTCATGTTTTTTAGACATCTTAAACCAAATTTTTAGCTGTTCTAGTCATGTCATATAGTAATAAATAAAAAAAATAATATTTATGAGATACTTATTAAATTTGAATTAGAAATGTGGTGCATATAAAATTCAAAGCACAACAGAGAACAACAAAAATTGGTATAAGCTATTTAAAAATTGCTATCCTTGTTTAGATTGTTATTATTAGTGTTGAGCTATTTATATAAGTTTAAAGTTTGAAAAACATAGCAAATATAAAGAAAACATAGATTTTATGACTTTTTCAAAAACTTCCAGGGAATATATAAATATTTTTCCTGTTTTACCGGAAACTCAAAACCTGGAAAATATGAGGTCCTGCTTGGAAATCATCGAATAATAAGGTAAATATCAACATCAGTTTGACAACTGATTTTGACGCTTGACAACTGATTTTGACGTTTGAGTGCTTTTTCATGCGAATACATTTGAATTAGAGAACATCCAAATTTGGGGACAAATCCGCTCTGTACAACCATAAAAGGCATCAAGGAAAAGCAAAATGTATTCTGCCGATTTACCTTTAAAGAATTACTAGTAGTTATTTGAGTTGATGGGAAATACATGAATTACTGAGTAACTATGGAACTACACGAATTACTAAGGAATTACTAGGTAATTTCAGAATTACAGGAATTACTGCAGAATTGCGAAGTAATTCTGGAATTACTGAATTACTTACTCAAAATCCGAATGATCCTGCACTAGCTATAACTATGGTTTCTAACATGAAAATTAATAGGCATTAAAGAGAATCATAAAAGGTCTATCAAAATTATCTTTATAACAGTTTTTTTTTTCTATTATTTTATTATTTTCCGAAATATGTTTTCACAATAAAGAATCATGGAACTACCAGGTTTACTGGGATTATTAGGAATTACCAGGATTACTCTGGAATAACTCAGTAAATCCGGAATTACAGAATCAATTGCTCAAATTCCAAGTAATTCCGGATTAGTGACCAGTCTGACACGATGCTGGAAACCCCTTGAACTGAGCTTTGTTGCTTTCGAACACTTTAGAACAGTTTCAAACTAGGGTGTGTATCTTAGACAGTTTTTTTCTGCTGTAGTTTGAGGTGTGCACTTTTGTATAGAGCTTTTCACAAGTTGCACGATTGTTTAAAAATCGCTGCAATCTGCAATAAGAATATAGAAGAAAATATTCCAACAGATTCGTTGAAAATAGCTGCCAATCCCTCGGCCAATCCAATTGGGTTGAATTTATTTAAATCAAAAAAATAGTATTCAAAATCTCATCACTGCAACAGACATTGAAATCAGGTTAGGCCGCTGCTAATATTTTTGTTAGAAGTTTATATTTCACAGTCTGGTCAAGATCAAGGTGATTGATCATTTTGTGGCTGAATGCGTAAGAAAAAAAATATTTCACAAATATAATGATTTTTTTTCTTATTGATTGCACTAACCGAAGTACGGAATTGTTAAATTTAATTTTTATTTTAAGGGGTAACACAAACTTTGCAAAATTAAACACGGTTTGATGTGACTTTTGAATTCATATGGAAAACAAGTTTCTAAAAAAGATTGATGAAATTAACATGACGAAATTAATATTTTCAAACAGATTAACACTTTCAATAAGATAGATTCTTCAGTAAAATGTTTGTATGGATAAATTATTTGTTAACATCAAATGAAAAGGTTCACAATAAAGCTTAAACTAAACCTTAGTTTGTTCAAAATTACAAAATCACTTAACAGACAAGTCAAAGGGCCATTTTATATGATAATTCAAAACGGGTCCGCGGGCCACAACAAATCACCTGGCGGGCCACGTTTGGCCCGCGGGCCATACTTTGGTCACCACTGGTTTAGGACATTCGAAGAACGTGTATACAAACAATCTCAAGCATTTTTTAAATTATTTTTACGTATGTAGATCAAATGCCGATGCAAAAAATACTTTGTTTACCAATGGCTCTTGCGTCCTTTCAAAAACTAATCCGAGATATAAACTTGGAAAAAAATTGTTTGCAACGGCCTTAAATTAAAAAAAAAAACTTAATTAGAAGTTTTTGCAACCGGTTGCAAAAAGAGACTTTTTCAACATGAGCCGTACATATCCAACGAGGTTTACCGCAAATCAAGTTTTGCAAGGAGTTCCATACAACGTTTTTTACAATTCGGAAAACACCCTTTGAACAGAATAATAGGACAAATGTCCATGCATTCGGTCAATGAATCATTTAAATCAAATAAATGTCGAAAAGTTTAATTTTTCCAAACAAGTGCTGAAAATGTCAACTTTTCAGCATCCATAAAGGTGCTGAAAAGTAGAACCTTTCAGCATTTGTTTTGAAAAGGATTACTATTTGATTTTGTTATTTTTGGTACAGAAAAGTAGGCTGTTTCGTCATTCAAGAATGACAGGAAAAATAAGTTGTTGCACGATGGAATTGCAAAAAAACAGTTTTTCGATTTTTAAAAAGAAATTTCATGAGTGTCCACTTTGAAAATATTGTTTTCAGAAAGAAAAACAGAAGATTGGACCTCTGGTTGCCGAAATACAGCGGATAAAAAATTCAGTTTTCCACCGCTTAGTTTTAAATTTTAATTTAATTTTATCGAATGTAGAATGTATGCAAGATGCGACCTTACATCAAACAAAAGGAAACACAAAAAATGCCATTAATTCATCAACTAATGTTAACAAATTAAACATTTGTGAAACATTTAATTTTTACAGGAAATCTATTATTTCATGATTTCGTTTCAAAACAACACGGAGAGACTGTGCCCAGATATTTTTACAATTAAAATTGTTGATTTTACTTTCGTAAATGTTAACAAAAACGTACTTGTTACTGCCAATATTCCGTTAAAATAACTAAAATTCAGTATTAATTCAATAACCTGTTTGTTGAAAATGCTAGAGGCAAAAAGCTAACAGATTTCCCGAACTCGAATGAACGTGCTCGACTGTTAGCTTTGGTTTTAAGAAAATCAAAAATTTTGTTGGTTGAATATAATTAACAATTGGTTGAATACCGTAAACTGGGGTCAATCGGGACACATGGGGCGAATTGGGACAGCAGTTTTAACCACTGTAGTCCCGATTCGCCCCAGATATTTAAAAGATGAACTTGGGTTTGTTTACGTCTGTCATTTGAAGTCAGGATTCGAACGAGAGCAGTCGATTTGTTGAGTTTGTGTTGTTAATTGTGAAGTAAGAGGATGTGAAAATCACACTATTTGGCACTATTTGGAAGTGGCAAATCGAAGTGCACACTGCTGCAACCAGTGTTGCGTTCCTCACGCGCTCACGCGCTCTTGAGCGCTCACTTTTCGCTCATTCGTGAGGAGGAGCGCTGCGCGAGCCAGCTCACGTTTGCCCGCGCTCACGTTTGCTCCGATTTTTTCAGCTCGCGTTTGCTCCACGCTCGCGCTCACGCTCATATTTCGCTCACGGAGCGCTCATTTTGGATGTGTCGCTAATCATTTAACGTTTATGAGAATTTTTTTTTTCAATTCTAGATGGAATTTTTGCGTAAGGTGCAGTAGGGCTGTGGAAATATGACTTTGTGAACAAATTTTATGATATATGAATTGGAATAGCTTATTTTCATCAATCATGTTTTTACATAAAAGGTTGGATTCGCAAGGGTCAAATAATTTTTTAGACATACAGTTGAATGTATAAATATTTTAGAATTTAAAGGCCTTATTGTAGCATAGAGGGGCGGAGGGGTATAGACGCCTAAGGGACCATCCATAAACCACGTGGACACTTTAGGGGGTTATGGCGATTGTCCACGATCCATACAAAAGATTTTTTTTGTATGGACAATTGTCCACGAAGGGGGGGGGGGTAATAGATTCCCAAAAAAGTGTCCATGTGGTTTATGGATGGTCCCTAAATAAAAGGGCCTGTAAACCTTAGAAAAACTTACAATACAATGAATTGATTCAAGAGGATTTATGCTTTGGTAAGTTCGATTCAAGGTTAAATCACGGGATTGAAACTCGTCTGAAAAACCTGTATCATTTTCTCAATCAAAACGGTGGCGCCGCGTGGTGGTAGCTGCCTTGTTTATTACATTGTGAAATTATCCATGGAAAATCCAAGGAACCAAAAGGTGACAACAGAAATGTCCGCCCAAAAGGGGTGCTGCAAAAAAACTTTTTATTTTTAAAAAATTCCCTAACAAATCAGCAACGAATTATAAGTTTGATAGTCGAACTACACTTTTAGTTTTGTTATTTGTTTTTGCAAAACCGCTTATTTTTTAACAAAAGTGCCAAAAATATTCGTAACTACCTTTTGCCTCTTGGTGGCGCTTTGTGTTAGTATGTGTGTGGTCGATATTTGCGGACGTGCACGCAGAACACAGAACAGTGAGAAATAGCGAAAATGCCTCACTTTCTTCTGATACAAGTCGCCATATTGAAATTGCTTGAAGATTCATACCCGTGGTTAAATGCTTGGTTGATTAAAATATAACATTAAACTGTTTTATGTACCTAATCAGTGTTTTGACTACATTTCCAGATTGCGGGTCAGAATGAGCTACCATTAAAAAAAGGTATTCCGTTGATTAAATATTTCAGTGATTCAGTGATTAGAAACGGCTAATCATTTCTATAAGGTTAGTCTTTATTTAGCAAACATTTTAGAAAATAGGGTAACATTTTTGAAACAGTTCTATTTTTAAATATAAGCTTCGACATTGCTTAGGGTTCAAATAAATTGTCAATAATTTTCACCACGGAGCCACCCTCTTCTTCCCCCTGGTGGACTTTATTCAAAAAATTCCGCATCCAAGCCTCTGAAAATATTCAATTACAAGTCATACATGATTTTTTGAACATGGATGATTGTTATTGTTTAAAAGGTTATTTTAAAAACTCAAAATATACATAAATTGTATTTTTTTTTTGTACATAACATGCAATACAATATGGTCCAATATGGATTTGATTTGTGAACAAACAGTGCATCTCTTCACGTCAATGAATGTTTACATTATGAATTTAGTTTTTTGTTCCTTGTTCGAAAAATGTCTAGATTTTAAATAGAATGTAAATTTCGGTTCGCTGATCAAATCCTTTTCATTGCCTACTTTTGTTTGTTCGACCACTTTCTTGATTGTTTTTGCTGCCTGTGCTAAGATAGTTCTAGAAATTTCGTTTCAAACAGGCAGATGCTTCAACAGGAAAAAACAACTACCTACTTTGGCTCACCAGCTCACGTGAGCGCAAAACGCTCCGGTGAGCGTGAGCGAGCACGAGCTACCTGATAAAAACTCACGCTCCAGCTGGAGCGAGCAAGCCTTCCGTGAGCGCTCGCTCATTCGCAACCCTGGCTGCAACTGTGAAGGTGGAATTGGTGAGTAGGTTTGTTGATGATTTCTTTGCAGGTGATAAACTATGAAGAGCAGGACGAAGACATTCGCAATGGGGACCTCTGATGCGAGGGGACTTTATGATAATGTTTGGTGGAAAGAGAGGGGCAGTGAAAGGAAGAGGTGGGCCAACTCTAGCACGGGCAAATCTAACAAAGTGTTGGTTAATCTAAGTAAGTATCGGTTTAATTTTACACAACGATTTATCTATTGTGATTTTAATTAGAAAACTGAATCATCAGGAACCTTCGTGCTTACGATGGATACAATTTAAATGAACCATTATTTTTTCAGAATCATCAACCATAAAATACATGGAAATGCGTACACATTATATCAAAATAAAAATTCGATGGTGGGAAATGTCTAAAAAAAAGGCATTATTACAAAATTTACTGCATATTCAATAAAAAATATTGGTAACAACCAGGGTTGCCAGGTTGCCAGATAAATCTGGAAATGCCAGATTTTTCAAGTGTCAACCAGAATAAAGATTCATCCTTCTCATTGCCAGATTTTGACAGTTTTTGCCAGATTTTTCACTTCATTCCTTTTTTGAACAATTTTTTGATTAAAATGAATGAATTTAATTGAAAATAAAACAAAAATAGACTGAGTTTTCCCTAGAGGGAATGTTGATTAAACATTTTTGAGGTCATAAAATCAATTCAACCACCTTAATTCTACAAATTTTCGAATTCATTCATATCCTCCCTCCCCTTCACCATTGAGAATGGTTAGATTTTCGTCTGCCAGGTTTTTCCAGATTTTTGATCGATAATTTGCATTTTTTTCCAATTTTGACCTGGTAACCCTGCTAACAACAGCTAATTACTGACTACATGTACGAATATTTTTCTGTATTCAAGTAAGACATTAATTAAAAATATAGCTAGATATTCGGCCCAGCCTGTATCGTTAAATAATTAAAGAAAATATATGTAGACACTAACATAATTTATGTTTAATTAAGAAATGTTTTGTTATAAACCACTAATAACTTGCTGCATGCAAAAATATTTAAGTTAATACAACGAAAAAACAATGTTTAAAATTAGTTGAAAAATATTGTCCAGCCTGTTTTCTGCAGAATATTTAACAATATTTCAGCTGAAAACAAAAAAAAAATAGTTTATTTTCTGAAAAAAATATTCTAGCAGTCGACTGCTAGATTTTTTTTTCGGTCATTTCACTAACAAAAATGGCAATTCTAACTATTTTTTTAGTTACTTTTACCTACTGGTGGTCAGCAATTTTGGGTTAACAAAATCAACAATCGATTGTTGATAAAAAGCTGTGTAAAAAATTAACCCACACTTTTAGTTAAATAAACCAAGAATTTCTTAGATTTGTCCTGGCCGGTCTCTCCGTGAATATTCAAGAATCTAGAATATCAGAGTAGTTTACGGGCGTGATCATCACAGAATAGATTGCATTTGTTATCCACTCACTCTGCTTCAACTGGAGGTAAAAGTAATTCGATATCGTTAGTGTAGTTAAAATGGTTGGTGAAACTTTTGAGTGCTGGTGAAAGATTCCTGCATTTCAATGAGATAAAGTTATAATTGATTGGAAATCAAGCAGCAAATTTATGGCGGTATTGAAATTTTATTGCAGAACCGGGGGCATCCTAGCGTAAATTATTGATTAAATAATCTTAACGGACACAACGATCTCCACTTTCTGCTACTTTGTGTGATGCAGTTTGAGCAAACATTTTAGAATTTTTTTTGTATAAAAATTTGTTGACAGCTTTTCAATCTGTCTTCGATTATGAAATTTACAAAGAAGGGAAATTAAAATTATGCCTTTATTGTTCTTTAATTCAAGATATTTTTAATTTATGAAGAAGTTAGTTTTTGCGATACATCGTGCAAAGACACTGAATCAACATATTTCAAAGCAATTCCAAACATAATACAAATGGTCAGGAAAGAATAAAAATGTATTTCAAGTTGTTTTCAGTCCATTGCATTTGATTTATAAAGCTTATTTGGTAGTTTAAAGTTTTACCTTAAATCAAGTAATTAGGAAAACATATGGTCAAAGCTAAAATTCATCAATTATAACTAAAATCTCTTAAATTATCAGCATTATTATTCAAACAATCATGATTTCGATTACCTCAAACATTTTTCACTTTGAAACCCGCGAGATGCTTCAAATTCCATTGTCTTCAATCGCATCCACCGCCGGTCCATCGGAGATTAAGATGTTTATACCACCCAAAGGAAAAAGGTGCTTTCCGTTGAGCTGGTAAAATCCATTTCCCATTGCGTGGGTGTTGAGCGCACACTCAAGAGCAAAATCAATGTTATTTTTATGACCACCTCCCCTCCCCACATTCTCCCCTCACCAACTTAGAAGCAGCACCACTTTAACGAGATTTTCCCCGATCGTCGTCGTCGTTTTTCTTCGAGGAGATAATTAATTTTCATTCGTCGCACCCCCTCCCCTCTCGCTTTACCCACCGCCTCTGTCCAGCTTAATCCTGGCATTGTTTTTGCTTTCCCCCGGTGAAAATCATCCCGCCGAGGCGAGGACCTTCAAAGATTCATTGAGGCATTTTATTACTTGTTTTCAAGTGGTACCACCGGGGAAAGCTTCTGCCTCTTTGCACTATGAGTGTGTACGTGTGTGTGTGTCCGGGGGGTGAGTTCTGAAAGGCTTATCGGAAAATTATTAGCAGATAAGGAGAGGCTCGATTGAAAATAGCTTCGGTGCAAAAGCTTAGTGCGAGGAGGTTGAGAAATCTGGAACAAGAAATTTTCCATTAAGCGTTGGGGGTGCTTTTTTGAGCCGCGTAAGTTTATGAGTTTCTTTGCTTTTGAAGGCAGAATCGATAATTTATCTCCGAATTAGTTTGCTTTCGAAGGGGGATTAAACGTCCTTTATGGCCGGATTACAATAAGGTGTTTTTATGGGGTGAAATAAATCTATTACCTCTCGTGCAAGATTAATAAAAATCGTATCACATAAAATAAAACACAAAAGCTCATGTAACAACGGCAGAGACAGTAGGGCAAAAATTAAAACAGTTATTTTTGAAAAGAACTGTATTTTTAAACGTAATTCCAACTAGGCTTTTCAAATTTACTACATACACGGAGGAAAAAGAGTTCCCAAAATCGTGAAAAAGCGTTCATGAAAATGGGAACCTCGAACAAAGTGTTCAAATCCCATGGTACGATTTTGAAAAACGTACCATGAAATTTGAACACTTTGTTCGTGGTTCTCATTTTCATGAACGCTTGTTCACGTTTTGGGGAAATCTTTTTTCTCCGTGTATATTTTGGAACCATCCGAAAAACTTATCAATATTTTTTTATTTAATGTCGTGTTTGGTGTTTTTTTATGTAATGGTATCAAAACATACTGCCAATTTACATATTTTTCGGACTAAAAAAAAGTTTTTTTGATTTCCACTAACTTTCCATTTTTTTTTTTGACTTTAAACATGAATAATGACTGTGATAATAACTGCTGTGGCGTCCTTGATCTGTATTTTATATAAACAAGTTTTAAATAGATTGAAAAAAAAATCCTACGACAAAATTCAGGATATTCGAATTATTCAGAATTGAGTCCAGATTAGGTGTAAGGGGCCATCCATAAACCACGTAGTTCCTTCTTTAACTCTCAGACCCCCCTCTCTTATGGACAATTTCTAACAATACAAATCCTTTTTAGAATGTAATGTAGACAACCGCTGAGCCCCCCCCCCCTACCCAGGTTTCCACGTGGTTTATGGATGGTCCCTTACACCTAAACTCGTAATCTGACCACTTTGGGTATATTTTAGGTTTCCAAAGGTCAAGGAATGAGGAAACAATAGACATAAAATGTCTTTAAATCTGTTTGCAGAACAATCATATCTGATATTGTTATACTTTCGTGCGTATATTGAAATCACACCGAATTTCTAATAAATCTGAGTTTTTTTTGTTGTTTTTTGCCTAGAATTTCATCTTTTAAAGTTTCTAAAACTTCAGATTGAAATAATTGCCAAATCGTCAAATTCTTAAAAAATAACTGAATTTTAATAGAATAATATCTATAAGTTTTCACATTGATGAGTGTGGTTTATATTGTAATGTTTTGGATCAGTTCTAATTAGAAAAAGTTTGTTCGTATAATTTTTTGTGAGTTTTTTGAATTCTTAAACACATTTTTATTTTCCTATTAATTATTTTCTTGAGTTTGATCATTTCTTTAATTTTAAGTTTATTATCATCTGTTTTTCTATCCTGCATGGAAAGGTCTAAAGAAATGCCAAATTTTTCAGTTAATATTTTTGGGGGTGTTTGTGTCCTTTCAAACATGTACAGTAGGGTGACAAGAAAAAATGAAAATTTTGGAAAATCGTAAGAGAATCTGGCTCATTTCTTTAGGTAAAAATAAGTAACTTTGCCAATTTTGAGCCAAATCGATTAAGGGTTAAAAACCTCTTTTTGCAATTTGTTGCATAAATAACTATTTCAGTCTGTAAATTCAGATTTGGTAGTTGAAATAGATGAACAATTGAATACCTCATGATAGATAGTAATTTTAAAGCATTATAATTTGTATTCGGCATATATCAGCATGATTTGGTGTATTAAGGAATACTGTTGAAATTTTAGTTTACCGATCTGCAAAATGCCTAACGCTTTAACAAAAGATTGAGATATCTAGGTATATTTATGATTTAAAAAAATCAAATAAAATTATTTTTCATCAAATACTGCCATGTTGGGCAAATCAGAGCAAATGAAACGAATTAAGACACATATTTAACCATTTTTTGCATGATGTTTTGAATAACTTTGGTTAAAACAGGAACAGAACAAAACAATTTCACAGAACACCGGTTTTTAGATTTATTGCTATTTATGCCTATTCATACTGTAATCCTATTTTTCATTGTGGTAATTGATATTATTGCGCGTCAGTATCGTGCAAGCAGTGGTGATGGGATGGTGGATTTTGTGGTGTTCTCTTTGTGCTATGTTCGTGTTCATGTTCGAGTCATGCATGCAGTGGGGGGTCATTGTGGTAATTGATATTATTGCGAGTTGTTTGTGGCTTTCTCAGTCAATAAAACAGATCAAACGATTTTGTTGTTTGAAATTGCCCGACGTTTCGGCTCGGGTTTGAGCCTTTTTCAAGGGAAACTATAATTGGTTGAAACAAGTTAAAATACACATCAAAACAAACAAAGAAATGGACATACTTATGGTCTAATCGTTATCGTTGACAGCGCAACCCGAGAAACAAAACGTTTTCTAGCTGAACATCCGGAGGTATGCGTGTTGGAGTCGGACAAGGGCAAACGTATGGTCCTAATGAAGGTGACAGAATATGACGAGAAGATGAACGCTCTTCTTACCGACTCGACGTACAAGGTTCTTCCCAAGGACCCAACTCCGAGCGTCGAACGTAAGAACAACAACTTGGTAGACCGACTGCTGGATTTACACCTTATCGATAAGGACACTGGCAAACGGTTGAGGAACAAAACTTCGATATGCCCACGCATCTATGGTCAACCGAAGGCACACAAGGCAAACCTCCCGTTGCGCCCAGTAGTCCCAAACATCACGGCGCCGACCTACCAACTCTCCAAGTACCTGTCCAGCATCCTAAAACAGGCACACCAAAGCATTTTCAACATCAAAGACAGCTTCACCTTTGTAGAACAGATACGGAACGTGATGTTGCCCCCCGACTACTGCTTGGTGTCGTTCGATGTCGTCTCGCTATTTACGAACGTCCCTAAACTGTTGGTTATCCACGACATCATTGCGTGCTGGGACGTAATACAACGGGCAACGGACATCGACCTCAGCCTTTTCCTCGAATTGGTAGAGTTTCTGTTGGACAATAGCTACTTCTGCTTTCGAGGAAAGTTCTACATGCAAACGTTTGGGACAGCCATGGGGAGCCCGATTTCGCCAATTTTGGCCGACCTCGTCATGGAGATTCTCTTGCTGAATGTACTACGCCAGCTTGAGTTCGAGGTTCCGGTGCTCTACAAATACGTAGACGATCTGCTGATCGCTCTACCAAACAACAAAACTCACGACACGTTGGCGTTGTTCAACAGCTACAACGAACATTTGCAGTTCACGATGGAAGAAGAGAGACAGCAAAATACCGTTCCTGGACACCGTCGTCATCAGGAACCAAGACCAGACCGTGTCAACCGAATGGTATTCCAAGCCCATCGCATCTGGGCGGCTGTTAAACTACCTGTCGTTTCATCCAACGGGAATGAAAATCAACGTAGCTGCCAACTTCATCCACCGAGTGACATCCCTTACGACCGACCAGCCCCTACAACATCAAAAACAACAGGTAACCACCCGACAACAACATCAGAAACAGCCCAAACAACATACAGATCCTTGCCCCACATCCCGATCCTCACTAGTGCACTAATTAGCTCCATTAAAAATGATTTTCCCAACACTAAAATAGCCCGCAAAACCCTCAAAACAAATTCCCAAATCCTCAAAAACATCCGTGACCCAGTACAACCTCTGCAAAAGTCCAAAGTTGTTTACAGTATCCCTGTAACAACTGCCAAATGACATACATTGGCATGACTAAAAACAAACTCCAAACCAGAATGTACGGACACAAGCACGATGTAAACAAACTTCAATCTGTAGTGGTAAGTGGCATTACCAATATCGAAGAGCAGAAAGACAAGCTAAAGGATAGAACTGCGTTAATTGAACATTGTATTGAAGAGGGACACTCGTTTGGTCTGGACAAGGTCCAGATCATCGACAGTACATTCAAATCCACTGCTCTGCCGATATTGGAAATGTGTCATATTGCTGTCAAAACAAACACAGTTAACCACCGTACCGATGTAGAGAAGCTTGGCACTACCTACACAGGAATACTACACTCCATCAACACACATATTACACGCAGGAACAATATCAGCACAAACACGTCCCTAGAGGAACTCACCAAAAACCAAAATGAACCCAACATTTGAGCCAAAACTATTGAGCCAAAACTGTACCAATCCCATGTTGTCCCAAAAGTAGCCAAGTGATCGTAACAGTGCGTAGTGATAGTATGAGATCTCCGAACAAATCTCATGTTTGTGCAGTATGTTCTTTAATTATGTTTTATGTTCAAATCTAACCGTTCAATTTTGTACCAATAGCACCACCAACAACACCATCCCCCCTAGACACGTCCCACCGTTTGCAACTAACGTTTTTAACGATAACGATTAGACCATAAGTATGTCCATTTCTTTGTTTGTTTTGATGTGTATTTTAACTTGTTTCAACCAATTATAGTTTCCCTTGAAAAAGGCTCAAACCCGAGCCGAAACGTCGGGCAATTTCAAACAACAAAATCGTTTGATCTGTTTTATTGACTGAGAAAGCCACAAACAACTCGCAACAAGTGTACCAGTCGAAAACAACCCATAAACATTGATATTATTGCGCGTCAGTATCGTGTACGCAGCAGGGCCAGGAAGATGGTTTTATGGTTGTGTTCGTTTTGTAATGTATTTGTATTAAAATCTAGCATGGCTTTTTGTGGTGATGGTATTGTTTTGGTGGTGGTGGTGATGGTGTTAAAAAAATCAAACGTTCAATTTACTAACATTGAGTCCAAAACCTCCCTACAAACATCTATACCACTAGGTGACGTAGAGATCTCTGCGCATTCTAGATAGATGTTTACTAACATACCTTCCAATCCCCGAGGTTAGCAAGGTACCGGCCAGGAGCCCCTTATCTTACTGGATAGTATTACACGCTCATCTAAAGAGGAAAACATGGTATCTCCCGTGTTGGAATATTGTAACCGGATGAGAGTCTAGTGCTATCATACGTTTAATTACAGTTAAACAGCAAGATAAGCGTTGTGCAGCCATCCGGAATTGTGCGACCTTTATTGCTAATGCTAATGCTAATGCTAATTCATACTGTAATCCTATTTTTTTCCTAGTTGGCGCAAGTAACTTGAAGATAATTTGTAAAATATGTTTTTTGCAAAAGTTTTTTGGGAAAGTTGAACTTTTCAATACAAGTGTCAATAAATAAAATTTTTATTTTTTTTCAATTTTAACGGTGAATTTATTTAACATATGATTGTTTGCAAAAATTCCATTCAAAAGGCACTTATTCAAATTCAAAACTTATTTCAAATTTGTTGTCGCCTCTTGTTTTTTAAAGATATTTTCAAATAAAAAACAAAGCCACTTAAAAATAGGCTCAAAGTCACTTAAATATCTTTTTAAAAACGTTTTTTTTTGCAAAAATGTGTAATGTTATGATTTTAGCAACTCTCTAGAATATAGGATGCCGAAGAAATGCTAACATTTTGACTCAAATTCTGATCCCAGAAGGTCCTGGTGGCAAATTTTGAGACGAGATTTATCTGACCAAGCCTTTCGTCGGACAGGGAAGTAAATGTTGGCCCCGGTCTAACCTAGAGGTTAGGTCGTTAGCTCAGTCCAGATGTAGAAGACGTCTCCCTGGGTCCAGCCTCGGTGGAGTCGCTGGTAGGCAGTTGGACTAACAATGGTGTTTAGGAATCTCGCAATCGAGAACGCCAATTCTGTAGAGTGAACAATTCATTTTTATTTTCAAGCCATCCAAATTTACATAATTTTTGACTGTGAACCACCAGTCTTAATAAAAAGTAGTAAGAGTAGACTGAGTTTTCAACACAGTTAACTACCAACGTTGCTGCCAAATTTATTTTTCTTGATATTTTAAGTATAAACCTGCTGAAAATTGAAATTTGTGTTTTTAAATATTTTAGTTTCAATTCTTGATTTTCACTGAAGAAATCTTCGTCGAGCCGTCGGTAAAAGTACTCCATCGATCCAAAATGCCAAAAACCAACATCGCCTACCCCTTCAATCTCAACTTATCTAAAACTATTGCCAAAATTCCGCCACTCCATCATCATCGCCGGCACGAGGCGAGAAAAGGCCCAAAATTATCGCTGTGGTCGCGCTGGTAGCAGCTATAGCAATCTTCAGGCCGCCATCAGCATCCCGTAGGCAACTTTCTCGTGAAGAGCGTGTTACGCAATGCCCTGGTTCCCAGGCGCCTAAATTGGCAACTTTTGGAAAGGTTCGACTCTTGAGTTGATGGTGGGAAGGGGGCTAGACCACAAGGCCTTTTCTTGTGGGAAAATTAGTAGGGGGGGAAAGGTTGGCAGCAGGTACGGAACCGCCGTTCGGAGCAAACACTTGAGGGCGAAAGTTTGGCAATAATATTCGCTTCTTGGATGTGGTTTTGCTCCAAGTGTTTGCCACGTGCCATTGGGAATGGAATCTATTGGTGGGGTACTTGAGCGCCGAAAACTGGTTGGCAGTCAATTAAATATTTACATATATTGCTTGGGTTTATTTTGCAAGTTTGATTATATTAACTGCGCAGCAGCCAAGTGTGGAGGCGAAGAACGCTTCCTTGGAGAAACACTTGACTAATTTGTTCTATCGAGAAGGATACATGAATTATTAATGTTTTTGCAAGCCAATGATGAACTGCCTGGTTTTTGCCAGGTTCAGCTAGCTTTCAACTAGTGTCCTTCCAGCGCAGAGATAATTATTCTCATAATAATTTACACTGACCAGCTTCTTCTGGATCTTCCTTTAGGGCAGCAGTGCTGCCAATCGAATATTTTACGGCTCCTTCTGAAACGTAAGAGGCCTGAATCTGACCGGTCCAAAACCTCCGTCCTAGGCAAACCAGGGCCCGTCCAGAAGCCGGTCGAAGGCATCATAATTTACATCCAGAAAACATGACTACTACAAGCGTTTACATGACCTCCTCCTTCCTGGAAATATGTCCAGGTCATCCAAGTTGGGTGGCTTTTTCACTGTGTGATGGTATGTGACACCCTCCCTCCCCCTTCCTCAAACTCCCCATACACAGAAAGTTACTTTCCATCGTCGGTCCATTGGTGAAAGATGAGTGACCGCGCCCACACTGCCGGGAGGATCCACATGGGACCAGCAAACTCCCCTACCAACACATCTCCCCCCAACAAATACATAAATTTGCTACAATAACATCAAAACAGAAGCAGCACCAGCTCGGCAATAGTGTGTGTGCCTCTCTCTCTCTCTGTAATGATGTTCGTATGATAATAAAGTATCCCCAGAGCGCAGGGGCTCCACCTTCCACTTAACCTTTGCGAGGTGCTCTTGGGACGGGGATTGGTAGCAAGAAGAGGGGGTCATTCATTTTCAGATTTCTAAACCTTGTCCCAGGATGTCCCGACTAAAAGGGTTTGTTGTTCGATAGAAGTGTGTGGAACAGAGATGGCGCAGAGTTGGTAAAGTCACTTTGATTGTGTTTTTATTGATTATGTTCACGAATTTCACTTCGAGACCGTCTCTAAACCATGTGGACGCTTTTATTTTGGAAATTAAAGACCCCCTCCTCCCCCTCCAGATGGACAAATTATGAAAGCAAATGCGGTAACTCTGTGTTGTCATTTTGTTAACATTGAAATGTTTCTAAAATCGGAATTTTTGTTAATTTCGATGTAAATGTTTTCGAAATCGACAACACAATCCTTAAGTCGAAACAAATGTTGACGGTTTTGGAAACATTTCAATGTTGTCACCGGATTTGCTTAAATAGTGAAAATCACCTAATAAGATAAAGTTATGAGCTAGTACTTAACATGCTAAACTTACGAGAATTTCCGCTACTCGATTTGGCATTATAGCCGAAATTTTATTTTATGGCCAGAATAGGTCTAATATTAAAAAAAACTTAGTTATAGGAGCGGCCGTGGCTGACTGGTTACGGTGTTCGCTTTCTAAGCGAATGGTCCTGGGTTCGATTCCCATCTGCTCCCAACGAGAAAGTATAGGAAATATAAATCTTGAAACTCTGAACATGAACGAAAAATCAAAGTCGCTCGAGTCGGGGTTCGAACCCCCGTCCTTTAGATTGGTAAGCAAAAATGCTAACCACTAGGCCATCGCAACTTGGTGAGCTATGATTGGAATTAGGAATACTGTATCTACCAACTATATACGCGCTGGGTCCTTGTCCATTTGACGAGGGTTCGGAAGTTCTAAATAACGTTTAAATCCGATTGATGCAAACGTTCTTCAGGGCGGGGCTTGTCGATAAAGCTGAAGTACCTCGCGCTCGGCTAGCCAGCGTAGAAATGGGTCACCGAAGCTCGGCAGAGCTAACACCTTCCAAATGCCTATGCGAGTTATTTGCATGTATAGAATATAGATCTAAAAAATACATGGAAACAACTCAATTTGTAAGAAGCGGCCGCGTGGTCCCGTTTGGTTGGTTGCACACACACACACAATATTTAAAAAAAAACTTAGTTAAATGTAAATAAAAACACTAAAATTGAAAGAAGAAAAAGGAGAGAGGGGGAGAATCCAAAGAAGTGTTCAAAGAAGCAATTCATGTGGTTTGGTCGACTTTCAGTTAAGTCGGATGAACTTTAATGTAAGTCTTTCTGATATCCTGATATCCTTAAAATATGGTAAAATCCTAGCAAGGATTAGCTGCTGAATCGCTAGAAAGCAGCATCACAGCATGTCCTCTACAGTGGTTAACGACTTGTCAACCGAACCGTCACTGATCCATTTCAAATCTCCCGTCAGGAAGGCATCTTGCTGACCCAAGGCCCTATCGTGTCAACTGACTCCCGAGTTACCAGAAGGATTCCCATCATGGATGCACAAATCTAGCAGGCAACTTTGCACGTGCGAACAAAGCATAAAAACAATGCTGTCCCCAGAATCCTAGTAGGACCGTAATGAACGACTGGAGTTCTCATCAGCATCATCGTTACCACGCCATCATCGCCGGCGTTTCGGAGTCATCAGTCATCATGCTGGGTGAGGAATTTCGTGTGATTTCCAATTCAAATGAGACTACGATGAGGAGAGAGATGGAGGTTTTCGATTGCGAGTCGCCGCTGAAGATGATGGTGGTGACGACTTGGACTTAGACAAAGAAGCGTCGGGTACAATTGTGACGCGATGATAATAAGCAGCTGAATCTTTCGAATAGTTTGTGGCTGATGGAAATGTCGCACGAACTTGTGGTACGAGGTAATGGTAATTGGAAGCATTTCCTTAGACCTTAATTGGGTGCTGGGGAGCAGAGTATCGAAAAGGTACTCGATGTCAGAACGGAATATCAAAATCAACTAATTATTCTATGTTCGAATAAAAAAGATGAAATTTCAAGTACGGTCTTCAAGTCATAGTTGAGTGTTTTAATGAATTATCAGAATTATTTTTTTCCAAATCTGTCAACTTTAATTTAGGTTTTCAAATTTCTACAGGTCGTGAAATTTCCAACATTCAACCTTTACCTCTCTCTATTTTTCAACCATTTTCAACAAGGCTTCTCTCCAGAACTACCCCCTGAATGCATATTATTTTCATTAATTGGCATTTTATGTGCGGTTGATTGGGTTTTCCCATTTTCGACTGCCTCCTAGTTTTAGGCCGGTCTAAACCAGAGTCCTGTTGCTCACTGCCAGAGCAAAAACATGTTCCGGTTGGTGGTTGGTGGCAAAAAGTGACCGCGACCAAAAAAGCTAGCCCAAACATCATCAAAATTAGAATGAAAATCGATTTGTGCAGCGGGAATCGAAACCCGCAGCCTGTGAGAGTCAGGAGTTAGACACCTAGCAGCAAATAATTACAAAATACAAAAAATATAAAAATACAAAAAAAAAACAAAAATACAAAAAATTTAAAAATACAAAAATACAAAAATACAAAAATACAAAAATACAAAAATACAAAAATACAAAAATACAAAAATACAAAAATACAAAAATACAAAAATACAAAAATACAAAAATACAAAAATACAAAAATACAAAAATACAAAAATACAAAAATACAAAAATACAAAAATACAAAAATACAAAATACAAAAATACAAAAATACAAAAATACAAAAATACAAAAATACAAAAATACAAAAATACAAAAATACAAAATACAAAAATACAAAAATACAAAAATACAAAAATACAAAAATACAAAAATACAAAAATACAAAAATACAAAAATACAAAAATACAAAAATACAAAATACAAAAATACAAAAATACAAAAATACAAAAATACAAAAATACAAAAATACAAAAATACAAAAATACAAAAATACAAAAATACAAAATACAAAAATACAAAAATACAAAAATACAAAATACAAAAATACAAAAATACAAAAATACAAAAATACAAAAATACAAAAATACAAAATACAAAAATACAAAAATACAAAAATACAAAAATACAAAAATACAAAAATACAAAAATACAAAATACAAAAATACAAAATACAAAAATACAAAAATACAAAAATACAAAATACAAAATACAAAAATACAAAAATACAAAATACAAAATACAAAAATACAAAATACAAAAATACAAAAATACAAAAATACAAAAATACAAAAATACAAAATACAAAAATACAAAAATACAAAATACAAAAATACAAAATACAAAATACAAAAATACAAAAATACAAAAATACAAAGATACAAAATACAAAAATACAAAATACAAAAATACAAAAATACAAAAATACAAAAATACAAAATACAAAATACAAAATACAAAAATACAAAATACAAAAATACAAAATACAAAAATACAAAATACAAAAATACAAAAATACAAAAATACAAAATACAAAAATACAAAAATACAAAAATACAAAATACAAAATACAAAAATACAAAAATACAAAAATACAAAAATACAAAAATACAAAATACAAAAATACAAAAATACAAAAATACAAAAATACAAAAATACAAAAATACAAAAATACAAAAATACAAAAATACAAAAATACAAAAATACAAAAATACAAAAATACAAAAATACAAAAATACAAAAATACAAAAATACAAAAATACAAAAATACAAAAATACAAAAATACAAAAATACAGAATAAATTATTCTTTCTCAAATTGTTTTTTTCCCGTGTATCTTCGAGGTGAGTCTGACTAGCCCAAGCACAAACGATTAGACCACGCCAGCAAGAGTCAGATCAGGAAACAGGTGTTTTTGCATTGCACCTCGAGCTCGGTGAACCTCCGACCCTGATGATTGGCTCTTCGTCCCCATCGTCGCTGTGTGACTTCTGGTGCGGCCACGTGGTTTGAACGTGGCGAGGTCACAATCCGAATCGATGGAAGGATTAACACGATAAATTAGAAATTTTTAATGACTTTCACTGCAGACTCCGGGGAGAACTACTGCTTTCTTCCAGGGCAGGACTGCCGGTGGGTGGTGGTGACGCAGAGTGGCACTCTCGATCGATTTCGATGAGCTTACGCTCGAGTGAGCACTTGGAAAATACTCTGCACTTCTTCCCTTGGCACTAAGCTAGGGGGAGGTACACACGTGTTGTGCTGCATTCATGGTCGGATGGCCCATTTTTCAGATATGAATCCCTTCTCTGCTCGTGGCAGTCAGAGGACACATGCGAGAAAAATAGAAATATAACCATTTCATGTTGCATTTTGCAACCTAGCTGCGCTGGGACTTGTGCCGTTGGCAGGGACGAACTCAGGATTGACAGGGTTTACAGAATTGACAGTTGACAGAGGTACTTACCCCTCAATGCTGAAAACGGGACTTACATTACACTGCTACAGATTTCGTTCAATTCTTCGCCACTGAAGTACGCCTTGAAGTCCGTTTTAGAGGTGAAGCTCAAATTTAAGGTACAGTATCGAATCCAGCAACAATGCAGGTCCAACCCTGCCCAACTGCTACAACTCTATCCCTCCGACACCCCCATCATCGAAAAAAAAGGATATGCACCGCCCCTCCCTCCCTCCCTTTCAATAGAGAGTTTTCACGAAAGAGCATCGTACGTCACGAGATATAGAAGAGAATAGAATGATCTTCCTCCTTTTGTATGGCAGCTCATGTGAAATTGATAATAATAGCCGTAAGAACGGAACTCTCGCACGAACCTCAGGGTCCTAGCTCGAGAGTTGATGTTGCGAAGTGGTGAAGGGAAATAGCTTCCTTTCTATTCAATCCCGGTCGCCAGCATTCGGGAGGGGGCACAGATCCAAACCGTACACGAAGCTCTGTGCCACTATTCAAGATGACGCCGTCGTCGTTCACCATATATCGTCAAATCGTAATAAAAAGCAGATTATTTATGCATAGTCGACGACACGGAGGTTTCGTCGAAGGAAAAAAAAAAGAAGAGTTGGAACGTTCATCCGGAGATCCCGTATGTCCAACAGGCTTCAAACGAATCGAAAGAGGAGAGGGCCACCATCATACTTTTTTTTGTATGACATCTTTTCTGTGCAATGACAATCGCTGTCGGGAGCGGCAGCATATTTTTTGATGGAAAGTTTTTTGGGCTAATAAAAGATGATGCATTGATATGGTTTCCCATTCAGGGAAGTGGGATTCAATAAAGCTTTACGAGAGTGGAGCGGAGGTGATTTACAGTAATCGATTAGGACATTGTCGTGCAGGATATGTAAATCTTTGTCTATTTGGTAAAATGAGAACTGAGGAAAAGAGTTTCACTACTAGATTAACCTGCCAATGGCCAAGTAGTTTATGGATGGTCTCTAAGCTATTACACGAAGACAGAATTAATTTTTAGCACTTGACAGTACTTTGCTCACGTTACTGCAAACTGACAGGCAGTAACGGGACAGCAAGTAGTACTATTTGACAGAATTGACAGAACACACTTTTGCACTGCTACCTGGTTTCCATTTCACTAAAGGTCACTGTAACACTGCACTTACAAACACTGAC
The DNA here is from genome assembly GCF_015732765.1 of Culex quinquefasciatus. NCBI lineage: Eukaryota > Metazoa > Arthropoda > Insecta > Diptera > Culicidae > Culex > Culex quinquefasciatus. Next base: position 79,218,874 of record NC_051861.1, on the reverse strand, counting down.
AAACACTTCAAAGAAGTTGACTTTTTCATTTTGGGACATTGAAGTTGAAGTCCGTAATAGAGGTGGCACGTTACAGAGATACCAACTAAGTAAATGTTTTCTTTCGATTATTTTCAATGATTGTCATAGATAACAATTAAATTCTCATTTTCAGAATTTACTTCGTAAGTTTGAGTGCATTTTTGCACCAAAATCTGCTCTCTTTATCACCAAAAAATGTCTTCCTTTCAATTGAAGAGATTTCCCCCACATTTTCATTTACTTGTCCCAGTCAAGCTTTGCTAGCCCACAATGGCGTACAACTTTCGCCCAAGCAGTTGGCCCAAAAGCCCATCGCTCACATCGAATTAGGACAGTCGCGCTCAAGAACCAGGGAGAGCTTTTCCGGTGAAACTTTACGACCGCAGGTTTCAACGCCAAGAAACCCCCCACCCCGAGATCCAGCAGCAGCAGCTCAAATGTCCAAAATAATTGAATGAATGGCTTTCCACATGAACAAGTTTCCAGAATTTCTTAATTTTTAGGGCTTCTCGCTTCGGCGCCGCGAAAAACCGTCCGAAAAATATAGGAGAAAGCCCGAGCCTTAACATGGATGTCCTTCTTATTGGACGGGGAGAGGCTTCTCTGCAGAACTGTCCCCAAGTTTTCGGGGACGACTCTGTCGTAGGGCTACTGCTGTTTCTGAAAAGTAGAATCGGCTTAAATTTAATAAGAATTGAAAAGTTTTCAGTTTTCTCTAGCTCTGAAGTGTGCACGCCAGAAAACTTGAAATTAAACTTTTTTTTCGTTCTCTTTCTCTAGCTGTGGTTTCCCTAAATGTGTGTGTGTGTGTGCGCACCCCCAAAAGAATGTTCGCGGGGGTGCTTTTTTGACAAAGGAAGCTCCTGCTCGGTTTTTGGACGATTAAGCACAGTCCCCTCCGCAAAGAGGCTTGCAGTCAGCTGGAAAGTTCATCGCGAATGGTCAAACTTTGGATTCGTTTTTACCTGAAAGTAGGGATAACTTTCAGATCTTATAAAAAAATTCAAATTTTTGCTTCAACCAAAAAAAAACTCCCACTCAGAAGCTGACATCATCCCCCGCTTAAGCTGCGCTCGCGTTTGGAAAATGAGATTATTTCTGATGCCGGGGAGATTATTCTGCCGAATGGAAATTTTAATCAACTTGTGGGAGTTTCTGACCACTTTTGATGGCTCACTTCAAACGTGAAGCACTTGTAGTAATGTGCCCTCTGCTGCGCTGTCATATGCTTGAGGCTCAACAGCCGCGAAAACCAGCGGGGTTTTTGTTTCTCGCTTTCAGGGATCAACCCACAGGAAAAAAGCCACCACCATCGTGGTAAGTGCACGGAAAAAGTGCTTCTGGAGAAAATTGAATATTTTGTAAAATAACGAAAATATGGTTGAAAAGAAAATCGTTATCATGTATAATTTAAGCAAAAATGAACAAACAATTTTGCTAGGCCATTAGAAATATTCAAAAACCAGAGGGCAGAAAAATAACTTTTTTTTTGTTTTGTTTTTTTTGTTTGTTTGAAACTACCGTGAACCGTATCTCAACTCGGTGTTCAGATAAAATCGCTCGCAAAGTGCACATGAGCAACTCTCTACGGAATCGGCCGATTTCGACCATTTTTATTTTTTGTATTTTTTGATTTGGCTCAAACTTTGTGGGGCCTTCCTATGACCAAATATGCTATTTTGTGTCATTGGTTCACCCATACAAGTCTCCATACAATTTTGGCAGCTGTCCATACAAAAATGGTATGTAAATATTCAAACAGCTGTAACTTTTGAGTGAATTTTCTGATCAATTTGGTGTCTTCGGCAAAGTTGTAGGTATTGTTGAGGACTATTGAGAAAAAAATAGGTACACGGAAAAAAATGTGAGGATTTTTTTATCAACTTTTTTTTCACTAAAACTCAATTTCCCAAAATACGTATTTTTTGATTTTCGAGATTTTTTGATATGTTTTAGGGGACAAAAATCCGCAACTTTTGAGCCATAGAGAAACATGGTTAAAAAATCTGCCGCCGAGTTATAAATTTTTGAAAAAATAGTGATTTTTGGAAAAAATCGAAGTTTCATGCAAAAACAAGTTTGACATTATTTTTTAATGCAAAATAGAATTTACAATCGAAAAGTACTTTACATATTTTTTGATAAAGGGCTCCGTTTTCTAGATATAGCCACTGAAAGTTTGATTTTAGCGAAATATTTGCAGTTTTTCAATTTTTAAAAATAGTGACCATTTCTAAAAATATAGTTTTTGAAAAGTTCAGACAATTTGCTATAACATTGTCTAAGAGACATTGAAGATTGGACCTTTGGTTGCTGAGATACAGCGGCTTAGAGAAAAAGAAACACGAAAATTGAAGTTTTCTAAGTCTCACGCAAACAGCCCACCATTTTCTAATGACGATATCTCAACAACTAATGGTCCGATTTTCAATGTTAATGTATGAAACATTCGTGAAATTTTCCGATCTTTTCGAAAAAAATATTATGAAAATTTTTAAATCAAGACTAGCATTTTAAATGGGCGTAATATTCAATGTTTGGCCCTTTTTTTCTCAAAAGTCCTCAACAATACCTACAACTTTGCCGAAGACACCAAATTGATCAAAAAATTTACTCAAAAGTTACAGCTTACATACCATTTTTATATGGACAGCTGCCAAAATTGTATGAAGACTTGTATGGGTAAACCAATGACACAAAATAGCATATTTGGGTATAGGGAAGGCCCCCACAAAGTTTGAGCCAAATAAAAAAATACAAATAAAATCAATTTCCGGTTTTGGTAGAGAATTGCTCACATGGAAAAATGTTCAGCCTAAAGCGTCTTTTACTCAGTTTAATCATGAAATATCTTCAAGAAACTTTCAGGAGTGATTGAAAATCAACTTTTAAGTTGATTTAATAAATTTTCCGTAATATGAAATTTTGTGATTTTCTACATGTATGTAGCCCCTTAAGACCAAATAAGCCATTTTACATTATTGGATTCTCCATACAAATTTGGGGCTGCCTCAAATCAAAAATCAAACCATCCACATTAACGACCCCCGGGTCTTTTGTGGTCTCTATTGCAAGTTTCTGCTCGAACCTAGAAGTCCGAAGGCTTGAATGGCGAGAGCACCCAAACCTCTTTTTACTCCAAGGAACCTTCCACCCCAGTGTTTGAACTGACGACCTTTGGATTGCGAGTCTAACCACCGCCAGCGATTCCACCGGAGTAGGCTTGGTTTGGTGTGTTGTTTGTACTTATGGCATGGAGACGACTCCTACACCTGGAATGACTTAACGGCCTAACAACCAAGGCCGGGACCGACATTTTACTTCCTCATCCGATGGAAGGTTGCAGCAGATGGGAATCGAACCCAGAATCATCCGCTTACAAAGCGGACAGCGTAACCATTCGGCCACGCACTGCCTGGGGGCTGCCTATAGAAAAGTAATATGCAAATACTCGAAAATGTGTATCTTCAGAACAGATTTTCAGATCCATTTGATGTCTTCGACAAAGTTGTTGTTGTATTACAACTGTTAAAAAAATAGCAAATGTTTCATCAACTTTTGAACTAAAAAATAATAAAAAATAATGATTTATGATTTATGATTTATGATTTATGATTTATGATTTATGATTTATGATTTATGATTTATGATTTATGATTTATGATTTATGATTTATGATTTATGATTTATGATTTATGATTTATGATTTATGATTTATGATTTATGATTTATGATTTATGATTTATGATTTATGATTTATGATTTATGATTTATGATTTATGATTTATGATTTATGATTTATGATTTATGATTTATGATTTATGATTTATGATTTATGATTTATGATTTATGATTTATGATTTATGATTTATGATTTATGATTTATGATTTATAGTTAAAAAAATACTAATTAACAAGTATAAAATTTTAGCAAGTTATTAAACAATTCAATTATTGAAAAATGTAGAATATTTTCCCGTGTTACTCTACAAACGGTGCTCGGCCACGAGTTATTGAAATTATCTCACCCTTAACGCTCGGAAAGCTTAATGCGGTGAAGGGTTGTTTTTGGACGACCCCCGTTGCCCTTCTGCGGTTCCGTTCCGGACGTCACCCCTTTTCCCCAGTTTTTACAATGACCAAACACCGGCCGAAAAGCAATCCTAAATAATTATAGCGATTTTAAAATGTGCGTGCGCTGAATTTGAGTTTGAGCGAGTAGACGAACAAAAAAAAACCTTTCTCTGTTGAGCATCACCCGGAAAAAGGGGTCCATGTTAAACAACGCTTACAACCGACAATATTTAATTTCGACACGTCCCGGTGACCACTTCCACGTTTGGTTTTTGGGGTTTGAAGTTCACGGGGAGGTTGGGGTCGGTTGGGGAGGTTTGGGGAAAGGGATCACACCTCAATGGAAGCTGAAAATTATCAACCGATCGACACCTATTTTTTTATTTCTGTAGCTCAAGAGATTGTCGATCCCCACTCTCCCTTCACCACTCAGCTTTGTCAGTGAGCAAACGTGAAAGCAGCTCTCGCGGATTCAAATTACAACAATTATTCATTCTTTAAGCACTCCTGTCCCGAAAAAAAGCACACACACGTGCGTTGACAGCTCTCTGACCACATTTTGAGCTCAAGGGCTTTCGAGTGCTTCTGGACCAAGTCCAAAACTCAATTGAAGTGTCATTAGGATGCTCGAAAATGTTGATAAATTTGACAATGGTTGTCAGCAAAGTGGATCATGTTACGACCATTTTCGTGAACATGTGCTTTTGCTTTGTCACTGCGAGAAAAAAGTGTAAATTTCCACCTTTTTAAAAAACTTTCAACAATCCCCTCAGGGGGGAACGAACAACCCCTGGTAATTTACGATCCGGGATGAATTTATCGCTGCTACTGCTGCCGTCATCATCGTTATCATTAGCCATCAAAAGCAGGACGTTTCACGGATGAGTTTTTATTACGAAACGACCTGTTTTTGCTACTGCTGCCCGTGAGATGAAAAACCCCCCCGAAGGTTAATTACATTTTCCTGCTAGCTTTTCTTCCTCGCCCGGGATCAAATTAAAAGTTGTCGGAAATCTCGACCTCTTGAAATCGTTGAAAAAAAAAATGGAGAAGAGTTTCCTCGCAGTTTAGTGACGATTTTTCGCTCAATCACCTTGGAACTTCTTCGACAGAGAGAGGTGGCTCAACGGTGTTAAGGTGGGAGGGTGAGGAAGGGTTGAGTTGGAACCATGTGCCAATGACGAGTGATTTCGTAAGGTTTTGACAGGAAACCGAAAATGAAATCCGAAAAACCCTTTTCCGTGGTGTGACAGATCGTGACGGTTCTCCTGTGGGACGCGCAATCTTTAAAAATAAATTTAACCCGTATAGGCCTGGGTGAAATTGGAATCACTAAAATGGCCATAACTCAGCGAAAACTCAACCAATTTGCATACTTCTTTATTAGTTGGACTCGTTAGAATGTCTATTTTCCGAAAATGACCCGCAGAACCCGGAAATGTTCCGGTGGCCGGAGATATTCCGGTGGGTCACTGGGTCAAACAGGGTCAAAATGGCCATTTTTGGGTCCCGCACTATTTTGTTGATAGAAATCTTGGAAAAAAACATTTTTTCATGTTACGATCTTTGTTCTACCAACAGACAATACTGACCAATGATTTTGCACCTCCGGGGATGTTCCGGATTGAACGGGCAGGTTCCCTACCCCGGGGGAACCGGTCAAGGGACGGTCAGAAATAAAACTATTTCTATCATGGCAATATGGGTGTCAAAGTTCATCATTTTCAAAATCAAGCTCATCTTTGATCCCCAAAACCACTTTTGGACCGATCTGGCCACTTTGGGACCGGTTCCCGGTACTCCAGTGAAATCCGGAATAAGGCAAATTACGGGAATATTTCTGAACAATTTTTGACTGGGCAATATGGGAGTCAAAGTTCATCATTTTCAAAACAAAGCTCATCAATGATCCCCAGAACCACTTTTGGATCGATCTGGCCACTTTGGGACCGGTTCCCGGTACTCCGGTGGAACCCGGAATATGGCAAATTAGGGGATTATTTCTGTATAATTTTGACTGGGCAATATGGGTGTCAAAGTTCATCATTTTCAAAACAAAGCTCATCCATGATCACCAAAACCACTTTTGAACCGATCTGGCCACTTCGTGACCGGTTCCCGGTACTCCGGTGGAACTCGGAATATGGCAAATTACGGGATTATTTCTGTATAATTTTGGCATGGCAATATGGATGTCAAAGTTCATTATTTTCAAAATCAAGCTCATCTATGATCCCCAAAACCACTTTTGGATCGATCTGGCCACTTTGGGACCGGTTCCCGGTACTCCAGTGAAATCCGGAATATGGCAAATTACGGGATTATTTCTGAACAATTTTTGACTGGGCAATATGGGTGTCAAAGTTCATCATTTTCAAAATTTAGCTCGTCCATGATCCCCAGAACCACTTTTGGATCGATCTGGCCACTTTGGGACCGGTTCCCGGTACTCCGGTGGAACCCGGATTATGGAAAATTACGGGATTATTCCTGAATAATTTTTGACAGGGCAATATGGATGTCAATGTTCATCATTTTCATAATTTAGCTCATTTATGATCCCCAAAACCACTTTTGGACCGATCTGGCCACTTTGGGACCGGTTCCCGGTACTCTCGGTGGAACCCGAAATATGGCAAATTACGGGATTATTCCTGAATAATTTTGACAGGGCAATATGGAAGCCAAAGTTCATCATTTTCAAAACAAAGCTCATTTATGATCCCCAAAACCACTTTTAGACCGATCTGGCCACTTTGGGACCGGTTCCCGGTACCCAGTGAAATCCGGAATATGGCAAATTACGGGATTATTTCTGAATAATTTTTGACAGGGCAATATGGATGTCAAAGTTCATCATTTTCAAAATCAAGCTCATTTATGATCCCCAAAACCATTTTTGGACCGATCTGGCCACTTTGGGACCGGTTCCCGGTACTCCAGTGAAATCCGGAATATGGCAAATTACGGGATTATTCCTGAATAATTTTTGACAGGGCAATATGGATGTCAAAGTTCATCATTTTCAAAATCAAGCTCATTTATGATCCCCAAAACCACTTTTGAAACGATCTGGCCACTTTGGGACCGGTTCCCGGTACTCCGGTGGAACTCGGAATATGGCAAATTACGGGATTATTCCTGAATAATTTTTGACAGGGCAATATGGATGTCAATGTTCATCATTTTCAAAATCAAGCTCATTTATGATCCCCAAAACCACTTTTGGACCGATCTGGCCACTTTGGGACCGGTTCCCGGTACTCCGGTGGAACTCGGAATATGGCAAATTACGGGATTATTCCTGAATAATTTTTGTCAGGGCAATATGGATGTCAATGTTCATCATTTTCATAATTTAGCTCATCTATGATCCCCAAAACCACTTTTGGACCGATCTGGCCACTTTGGGTCCGGTTCCCGGTACTCAGTGGAACTCGGAATATGGCAAATTACGGGATTATTTCTGAATAATTTTGACAGGGCAATATGGATGTCAAAGTTCATCATTTTCAAAACAAAGCTCATTTATGATCCCCAAAACCACTTTTTGACCGATCTGGCCACATTGGGACCGGTTCCCGGTACTCCGGTGGATCTCGGAATATGGCAAATTACGGGATTATTTCTGAATAATTTTGACAGGGCAATATGGATGTCAAAGTACATCATTTTCGAAATCAAGCTCATCTATGATCCCCAAAACCACTTTTGGACCGATCTGGCCACTTTGGGACCGGTTCCCGGTACTCCGGTGGAACCCGGAACAAGGCAAATTATGGGATTATTTCTGAACAATTTTGACTGGGCAATATGGAAGTCAAAGTTCATCATTTTCAAAACAAAGCTCATCCATGATCACCAAAACCACTTTTAGACCGATCTGGCCACTTTGGGACCGGTTCCCGGTACTCCATCCAGTGAAATCCGGAATATGGCAAATTACGGATGATTTCTGAATATTTTTGTCTGGGCAATATGGATGTCAAAGTTCATCATTTTCAAAATCAAGCTCATCCATGATCCCCAAAACCACTTTTGGACCGATCTGGCCACTTTGGGACCGGTTCCCGGTACTCCGGTGGAACCCGGAATAAGGCAAATTACGGGATTTTTTCTGTATAATTTATGGCATGGCAATATGGATGTCAAAGTTCATCATTATTCAGAAATAATCCCCTAATTTGCCATATTCCGGGTTCCACCGGAGTACCGGGAACCGGCCTCAAAGTGGCCAGATCGGTCCAAAAGTGGTTTTGGGGATCATAGATGAGCTAAATTATGAAAATAATGAACATTGACATCCATATTGCCCTGTCAAAAATTATTCAGGAATAATCCCGTAATTTTCCATATTCCGAGTTCCACCGGAGTACCGGGAACCGGTCCCAAAGTGGCCAGATCGGTCCAAAAGTGGTTTTGGGGATCATAAATGAGCTTGATTTTGAAAATGATGAACTTTGACATCCATATTGCCCTGTCAAAAATTATTCAGAAATAATCCCGTAATTTGCCATATTCCGAGATCCACCGGAGTACCGGGAACCGGTCCCAATGTGGCCAGATCGATCCAAAAGTGGTTTTGAAATTATGTATGAGCTTGGTTTTGAAAATTATCAACTTTGACATCCATATTGCCCTGTCAAAAATTATTCAGGAATAATCCCGTAATTTGCCATATTCCGAGTTCCACCGGAGTACCGGGAACCGGTCCCAAAGTGGCCAGATCGGTCAAAAAGTGGTTTTGGGGATCATAAATGAGCTTGATTTTGAAAATGATGAACATTGACATCCATATTGCCCTGTCAAAAATTATTCAGGAATAATCCCGTAATTTGCCATATTCCGAGTTCCACCGGAGTACCGGGAACCGGTCCCAAAGTGGCCAGATCGGTCCAAAAGTGGTTTTGGGGATCATAAATGAGCTTGATTTTGAAAATGATGAACATTGACATCCATATTGCCCTGTCAAAAATTATTCAGGAATAATCCCGTAATTTGCCATATTCCGAGTTCCACCGGAGTACCGGGAACCGGTCCCAAAGTGGCCAGATCGGTCCAAAAGTGGTTTTGGGGATCATAAATGAGCTTGATTTTGAAAATGATGAACATTGACATCCATATATCCCTGTCAAAAATTATTCAGGAATAATCCCGTAATTTGCCATATTCCGAGTTCCACCGGAGTACCGGGAACCGGTCCCAAAGTGGCCAGATTGATCCAAAAGTGGTTCTGGGGATCATGGATGAGCTAAATTTTGAAAATGATGAACTTTGACACCCATATTGCCCAGTCAAAAATTGTTCAGAAATAATCCCGTAATTTGCCATATTCCGGATTTCACTGGAGTACCGGGAACCGGTCCCAAAGTGGCCAGATCGGTCCAAAAGTGGTTTTGGGGATCATAGATGAGCCTGATTTTGAAAATGATGAACTTTGACATCCATATTGCCATGCCAAAATGATACAGAAATAATCCCGTAATTTGCCATATTCCGAGTTCCACCGAGTACCGGGAACCGGTCCGAAGTGGCCAGATCGGTCCAAAAGTGGTTTTGGTGATCATGGATGAGCTTTGTTTTGAAAATGATGAACTTTGACACCCATATTGCCCAGTCAAAAATTATACAGAAATAATCCCGTAATTTGCCATATTCAGGGTTCCACCGGAGTACCGGGAACCGGTCCCAAAGTGGCCAGATCGATCCAAAAGTGGTTCTGGGGATCATGGATGAGCTTTGTTTTGAAAATGATGAACTTTGACTCCCATATTGCCCAGTCAAAATTGTTCAGAAATATTCCCGTAATTTGCCTTATTCCGGATTTCACTGGAGTACCGGGAACCGGTCCCAAAGTGGCCAGATCGGTCCAAAAGTGGTTTTGGGGATCAAAGATGAGCTTGATTTTGAAAATGATGAACTTTGACACCCATATTGCCATGATAGAAATAGTTTTATTTCTGACCGTCCCTTGACCGGTTCCCCCGGGGTAGGGAACCTGCCCGCTCAATCCGGAACATCCCCGGTGGTGCAAAATCATTGGTCAGTATTGTCTGTTGGCAGAACAAAGATCGTAACATGAAAAATGTGTTTTTTCCAAGATTTCTATCAACAAAATAGTGCGGGACCCAAAAATGGCCATTTTTGACCCTGTTTGACCCAGTGACCCACCGGAATATCTCCGGCCACCGGAACATTTCCGGGTTCTGCGGGTCATTTTCGGAAAATAGACATTCTAACGAGTCCAACTAATAAAGAAGTATGTAAATTGGTTGAGTTTTCGCTGAGTTATGGCCATTTTAGTGATTCCAATTTCACCCAGGCCTATACGGGTTAAAGACGCAATTTCTATTTAATGTGTTATAAAAGATGTATTGTCAAAATATCAAAAAAATATTTTGATTAAAACAAACTATTAGATCACTGCAAACATGTTTAAAGCTTACACATAAAAATAACTTCAAAAAATCATATGAACCAAGAATTCAATAATCGTCATAATTCCCAAAATTTTGCTACAAAAACCTGATAAAGATTGAAGATGAATTATTGAAAATTGTTTCATGACAAATACTTAAAAAAGCATAAATTTTTAACAATAGTATTACTGGTCTTAATAAAAAAATGCTTATTATGTACTTTTAAAAGCATTTATGGAAAAATTAATCATGAAAAAAAAAATGGTGCCAACCTTGCTTATAGCTCGGCAAGTTTGAGTGCGTTTGACTAAGCTAGGCTCAATACAATGATTTCAACTAATTTATTTGAAATTACGGAAATTGTTGGTTAAAAAATAAATGTTTAAAGGTTATCATTGAAAATTTCAACAAAATCCGGAAATTTAAAAGATCTTAACATCAAAAATAGATCTGTAATTCATAAGGTGAAGAAATTAGTTTTTTTTAAATCATGAATTGTAACGAATTTAAGATATTAAAACAATTTATTATATTTAAAATATTCCAGAGAAAGGCAAAATTCAGAAATTTGTGAAGATATGAAAATAAAAATAGAATAAAGGAAGAAATTCAGAAACAATAAGAAATTTTGATTTTTAATTCAGAAAATTTAAGAAATAAAAAAAAGAATTTAGAAATTTAGAAATTTAGGATTTTTTTTTTTTGAAAAATTGGACAAATGATAAATCTAGGCTATTAACGACATTCTTAAGATATTTAAATTAAGGAAACTTAATAAATATTAAAAAAAAACTCATAAAAACCAAGAAATTTATGAAATTTAAAAATTCAAGAAATAAAAAAAATAAGATCTACAAAATCTACAAAATTTAGAAAATCTGGAAAATCTAGAAAATCTAGAAAATCCAGAAAATCAAGAAAATAACGAAAATCACAAAAATCACGAAAATCAAGAAAATCACGAAAATCACGAAAATCTAAAAAATCAAGAAAATCAAGAAAATCAAGAAAATCAAGAAAATCAAGAAAATAAAAAAAATCAATAAAATCAAGAAAATCAAGAAAATCACGAAAATCACGAAAATCTAAAAAATCAATAAAATCAAGAAAATCAAGAAAATCAAGAAAATCAAAAAAATCAATAAAATCAAGAAAATCAAGAAAATCAAGAAAATCAAGAAAATCAAGAAAATCAAGAAAATCAAGAAAATCAAGAAAATCAAGAAAATCAAGAAAATCAAGAAAATCAAGAAAATCAAGAAAATCAAGAAAATCAAGAAAATCAAGAAAATCAAGAAAATCAAGAAAATCAAGAAAATCAAGAAAATCAAGAAAATCAAGAAAATCAAGAAAATCAAGAAAATCAAGAAAATCAAGAAAATCAAGAAAATCAAGAAAATCAAGAAAATCAAGAAAATCAAGAAAATCAAGAAAATCAAGAAAATCAAGAAAATCAAGAAAATCAAGAAAATCAAGAAAATCAAGAAAATCAAGAAAATCAAGAAAATCAAGAAAATCAAGAAAATCAAGAAAATCAAGAAAATCAAGAAAATCAAGAAAATCAAGAAAATCAAGAAAATCAAGAAAATCAAGAAAAAACAAGAAAATTCAAAAAATCCGAAAAATTCGAGAAATTCAAGAAATTCTTGAATGTCTTGAATTCAAGAAAATTAAGAAATTCAAGAAATTCAAGAAATTTAAGAACTTTAAGAAATTCAAGAAATTCAAAAAAATTCAAGAAATTCAAGAAATTCAAGAAATTCAAGAAATTCAAGAAATTCAAGAAATTCAAGAAATTCAAGAAATTCAAGAAATTCAAGAAATTCAAGAAATTTAAGAAATTTAAGAAATTTAATTCAATTTTTAGTAAATTTAGACCAACCATTCGAAGGTTTATGAAATGCATGTTGTACACTCTCGTTATTTGTCAATTTGTCATCAGCAAAATAGTAAAAAATGAGACAAACTTCAAGGCGTGACGTTATTCAGCGAGTTTCTACAACATCGTCGTCGAGGACGGCTCCTTCCGATTCTCCTCTGTGCTTCTGCCACTGCTGCCACCGGGATGAATTATTCCAAGTCGTCAGCAAAGGAAGAGACCGTCCGGAAACGCATCCGACGGATGGGTCTGGTCGGGGGTCATCCGAGTTGGTCGCCGAGGGCAGAATGAATTATGCAATCATTATCTGGAATAATAAATAACAACGGCGGCATCTTCGCAGGACCTCAAGCTCTGGCGACCCTCGAATACGGCCAGCTTGGGATGAAGGGGGGAAAATTTCCCATGACCTAGTGCGGTCAGAGCTGGCCAGTCATCATCCGGAGGAAAGTTTCCAAATGGCGAGCGAACAGAACGAGCTGACAAGTTTTCCGAAGCTTTTCTTCTTTTTTGCTTCAAGTAATAATATAAATAGCGAAAACTTGAAAGAAAAATATTTTTTCATGTAGGAGATGGTTGGTTTTGCTCTCTCATCGGAAACATGAAAAAATATCAGTTCAGGAAGCTTTTGAAATTTACTCATCGAATTTAACAGATTTTGCTCAAATTGTTGAATTTTATAAGGTCAACTGTGATATTTTTGTCATTATTGTCAACAGAACCAACAGTGATAATTTTCGTCAACCTATTCAAATCACCAACTCAATTTGTGATTTTAGTGAATCAATTGTGACCATTATGTATCGATTTCAATTTGGTAAACTATCAGTATCAGCTGTGCCATTTAGTATCATTTTCAATTCCGCCAATCCTTTAAATATTCTACTTACCATTGCCAATTTAGCAATATGTTAATCAACTGTGACAATTTTGTTATTGTTGTCAGTTAAGTCAACTGTGGTATTTTTCTAAGTTTATATATAAAAAAAAAATATTAATAAATCGACAGGTAAACAACTTTAGAAAACAGTTGCCGTTAATCCCAGAAACAAATCCCCGACTTTCATTTCTATTCATGACCCACAAACAACGTTCGAAGCTAAATCCCCGGCTACATTAACAGGTGCTAACAGGTGGCCCGACTAATCATTTGCGGTTGATCCAGTCCCAAAATACTCCCTCCCCTCCTTCAAACCACACCTTTGTCCATTTCTGCGAGCTTTCTGGTCTGGATTAGACCTCCCGTGCTCCAGAAAAGTTTTAATGGAAATCCTAAAGTTGATTCCCACTCTGCGCGCGCCTGTGAGGTATGCAATCCGCACGACACCGTCAACAATTTCCTCTCCAAACTCTTAGCAAGGTATAATGACAAGCGATAAACAAATCAAAATCCGCTTAAGCCCTCACGAGACAGAAAGAGAGACACTCGAATTATGCCAAGGAAGAAGAATTTAGGGTGATCCAGTCAGCAAACTCTACCAGGTAGAGAGAGACAGAGAATCGCTGTATGACACCGCAAAGCGGCTTAAACTGCCTCCTCGACGGTGACGCGAGAGATGACAACTTTTGGCCATACCCACGCATGGACGACCCACCGCGGCGCGGAGGGAATCGCTGGGAAAAACTTCATCAGCATGAGTAAATATTTGGAGATTAATTTTCGGGTGGAATTAATTCAATGATACGGACGATGCGTCCGACGGTGTGTGCTCCACAACGGTGGTCGTCGCCGGGAAAATCACGAGGTCGCATTTTCTGTGAAGAACAAGGGCAGGGGGTTTTGGAGTGATTTGGTGCAGAATGTTTGGTCCAATGGATCCGTGCCAGTTGTGGGTTGGACAGTGTGACTACTGACTTCTGCTACGGGCTTCAAACAGAACCTAAACAACGAACCTACAATAAATCTCAACAACCTCAACAACTTGAACAACCTGAACAACCTGAACAACCTGAACAACCTGAACAACCTGAACAACCTGAACAACCTGAACAACCTGAACAACCTGAACAACCCGAACAACCTGAACAACCTCAACAACCTCAACAACCTGAACAACCTGAACAACCTGAACAACCTGAACAACCTGAACAACCTGAACAACCTGAACAACCTGAACAACCTGAACAACCCGAACAACCTGAACAACCTCAACAACCTCAACAACCTGAACAACCTGAACGACCTGAACAACCTCAACAACCTGAACAACCCGAACAACCTGAACAACCTCAACAACCTCAACAACCTCAACAACTTCTACACTTCCTAACTGAGTTTCCCGAACCGTGCCGTCACCCTGTCCGGCAGCTGCACAGCCCGGGTGACCGTGTTGAGTCCCCGTTTTGGATAATGCAAATGTTGAAACCAGACAATCTTCCCGAAGCTGGCCCGGCATGGCCCATCCCCGGCAGGTGGTACGGCACGGAACCGAAACATTCATGTACTCGTATCTCGTTTATTTGCCGTGACGCAGGCCCCCGTTCTGCCGGCCCAAAACTGTGGGGACATAAATTTGCCACCAAATTGACAGGCGCAGCTCGCAATAACAAACTGTTCCACAACGACGACGAGTGTGAAGTGATGAGTCTACAAGTCTAGGCGAAAGTGTGCGCCGTGTTGTGGTGAAGATATGTTTTGGCAAGCGAATTTCGTCCCGGGTTTCGTCACGTCAAGTGCATCCCGGCTTGCTGGCAGTGCCACACTCTGAGGGAAGAGGTATCAATATCTGCTGCTGCCGAAACAAAATACCAATTTCGCCGGCAGGCTCCAGCAGCATGTTGGTTTTCGCTTGTGTCAACGAAAATTTGATTAGAAATCGTTAGGACAGGGTTTTGTGCGGTGTAACGCGTGGAACGATGAATGTTGGAGAGCTCGCGCGAAAGATGAGAATCGGACCGAGCGTATCGATTGCGCGGGACGGTGACACTTGGAAAGCTTGGTGCAATTACAGCTGTTTGATCTGCTGCTGACCGGATGTTGGTTTCTGGAGCAGCAGAGAGATTTTGGATTAGCATTGAGCCAACATGTTGAAATTTTTTGTTTTTATCTCAATCAATATTTTATAATAAGTCATTACTAAACGGAAGGATAAAAAACATTCAAATTTTTATAAGGTTAACTATGGTTTTTGTTGTTATTTCATTGTAAAATTAGCCAGAAAATAAAAAAAATGATGATAATTTTGTTGCAATATAGTGTAAAGTTGAAAAAAATAATTGTAAATAATTAAAAATAAATCAAGATTAGACGTGAATATGAACACAGTTTATATAGTTAAATTAAATAAATCTGACCCTAAAGGCAACAAAATTTTTTAAAATCACCTGTGTTTCAATGAACTAACTGTGCCCCCCTGAACAAGATACATTCTGTCAAGAGCCAAAATATCAGAAATTTATTTTAAAAATCTGTTTCAAACTATTTGTTTACGTACAAAGATTTATTGAGCTAAGAAAAAAGCATTACCGATGTGTGTAATAAAATTCAAAATCTGAACTCAATTTATGGATCCATTTGAAAACAAAAACTATTTTAATTGACAAATTTGAACCAGTTTGACTTTTGATTAAATTACCACAGTTGATCGATTATTCCAAGACGATCATCTACAAAAAGCTTGATTAAAAAGACAATGATAATTTTATGATCATGGTTTTTATAAGTAACAACAGTAGACCGAATTTATAAAATGTGAGTGATTCTCAATCTTTTTCGTTACATCTCTCGGTTTGGTGAAATAGTAACATGTTGTCTCGAAATTAGCCAAATAATTCCAGTTATCAAAATGCTTTTGCGCCTTTTTCAAATGTTTCTCCTGATTTGTATTGGGTGTCATGTAAGTTGTCATGTTTAAATATTAATAACAAGAGTAAAAAATCAATCAAACCGTATAAAGATGATGTCTTAAAAATTTACACTTCAAATCAATGCCACTCAAAAATACCAGAAAAATATATTTTAAGAAATTATTATTAATAAACTAGAATATTGCAAGCTTAATAATGTTTCAACGATTTAAACTTAAAAAAAAACTGCGCACATATAAGAATGCAATCTCTATTAATGATTCATCTCAGTTCATGTTCAAAATTAATTTCTAACTTCCTGATTTTGAAATACTGCAAAACTAACTAAAAATCTGTTTTATATATCCAAATCTCAATCTGTTTGAAGGAATGCAAATATCGAAAATATTTTTTAATAAAACAGTACTCAGCAAAACCTTATAATAATGAATCACGATCGAGGTTTTTCAAAGAAATAATAAAATACCAAATACCTTTGTGTTGAACGTTTTTTTTATTTTACAGAGATTTTTCAAATTTTTAAACAGCTCCAAAACTCACAGATATCTTTATAAATAATATTCTCAATAAAATTAGAATAGGGTTTTTTTCTTGAATGGTCTATGCTAAGCGGAATAGAAACATCAACATTTACAATAATTAAATATGTACCGTCAGTGGGGGTGACTATGGGCCAAAAAACGATACACCTCTCGTAATTTCTTAATAACATAAACAATTTAAATAACATCGAAAATCTTTCAACGTAGATTTGTTCTTATATAGTTTACTAACATTTTCCCAAAATATGGTGGATTTTGATGAACACTTCCTTAAATGCAAATAGTTTGAAAATCGACCCAATCTCACCCCTTTGAGGGGGTGACATTGGGTCAAATGAAACTAAAATGGTGCTCAAATACAACGATATGGTAAAAAAAGTCATCCAACAGTGTTTCCTGTTCGAGGGAATCGTATTGACATGCTACAATGTTTGTAGTGGTTATTTTCAAACATTTGGGTAGTTTTTGAGCAATTCTAACAAAAATATTAGAAAAATGATTTTTTGAGAGGTCAATTTTGGCCAAAACCGTACCCTAAATTTAGACGGCTATCAAAATAACAGGATTTGTTCTTGGAACAAGATTTTTTCAGCGAAGTCATCTTAAGATGTCTCCTACACAACCCTTTTAACAGAATTCAGTTTCATTGAGAAGAACCTGAAAAATGATAAAATCCGTAAAATATCCCTTTGACCCAATCTCACCCCCCAGACCCAATGTCACCTTCACTGACGGTACTGCTCAAGCTCGAATGAAATAAAAAATGCCGAGACATTAAAAAAAACATTCTAATTATTTCAAAATGTTAGTTGATCACAGATTAGCCCCTTTTTCCACAGAACTGATCGTGTAAAAAATAACTAAAAACAGTCAATTATTTTGAAATCATTCTCGTTACCCAATGCAAAATCTCGATATTTTTTTTTGTTTTAAATTTTTGGCAAACAGGTTCGAACACATTAAATTTCCCTTGCATCCACATACCACCCCAACAATAGCCAAATTCCCCTCAGGGGGATTCGTTACCGGGTGAAAACACTGACTTAGACATTAAAAATGCCACGGTCGGCAAAGTGGAACCATTAAAAATAAGTTATTTTTTAAAACTAATTGAATAGTCAATTGCCACAGTTGATATTTTATCAAACCTACATTCTCCAGCTTGAGAAAAAAGGTAAATTTGTATGGAATTTCCACTTTTTCATTGAGCTCGGGAGCTTAGGTGTTAAATTCATCAAAAATATCATTGATGCATTTGATCCGGTTTAGCAAACGCCCTGTAGTTGAAGTTAACATAATTGTAACTGTTGATCAGATTTTGAAATTGAAAAAAATACATATTGGACGTGAAAACAAAATTCAAATAGTTACATTTTTTTAAGCAAATTGATCAAATTGATAATTTTTCAATACCTAACCTCACAAGCATATGAAATGGGGGGGAATTTGAATTGAATTTCCATCTTTTTCTTGGGCTCGGAAAAAAAAAATAATTATTTGTATTTTAATTGACAAGTGCTGGTATATTTTGCAAAAATTGGGCAAAATAAAGTTGATATAGTTAATGAGTTCATCAAACGCTTAATTTCTAACATAAGGCCAATAATTACAATTTAGAACAGCAAATAAAATAAAGTTTTTTGACAGATCATTTATATAGAAACTGGTGACAAAATTACCAGTTCAAAACTTTTTTTTGCGAGAGATTCAGAACTTAGAGACCGTCAACTCAATAGAGATATTTTGAAGTTTGTCAGTAAACTTATCTACCAAGTTCTGTAGACCATTCCTTCAACAGAACCAACCAACTCCTTTCTAGAACTGATAAATCTTCCCCACAGTTGACCCCACCATCTATCTCGCCATCATCGCCGTGTGACCTCCTCCAAAAAGCCCTTACACATTGATGCAGGTCGTCGTCAAGTTGAAGGTGATAAATTTCCCGGCCCGCCCCGCTTCTCGGAAGCCCTACTATGTGTGGACAACGTCCACAAATTATTGCCCGCAAGTTTTCCGGGGCAAACTTTTCTGCACCGTCATCGGGTTTTACAGCACAGACTGACCGTAGCTGGAGGCCAGCCAACCTGCCAAGTGGCCACCGGCCTTGAGGGGAAGTGGGATTTTCGGTGATTGGCCACCGTCGTCGTCGTCGGCCAGCCTGACAATGGGCCACCATCAATCATTGGGCTTGTTTATGCGGCATCACACGGTTGTGGCCAAGGTGTGTTCCTTTTCCCCAGGTGGGGGGGGGGAGGGACTTTACGGGTGATTGTGAGTAATATGTTTGCATTTTGGGGTTCTGGATTACAGAGGGGGATAACCCTCAACTGCTTATATTGCTAGATTACTATTGTTCTTCTCTTTTTTCCGTTCCCATAGTTGATACGGTCAAAATTTGAAAAGATGTCTCAAATCACCACAGTTGATATTGAAGATTGCAGGTTACACAAGGTTGTCAACTGTCACATTTGAAAAATGTTTTAGACATGATCACAGTTGGTAATATTATTTCAGTTTACTTTAAAGGAAACAATTATAACAATTTCCTCAAAATTGTTTAAAAGGGAACAACTGAAGAAAAACACACTTGACATTCCTACTCGAAACTAGGTATTCGAAGGCTTGATTGTTGAGGCAATTGCAAACCTCTTTTTACACCTTAGCTTCCATCCACCCCGGGATTCGAACTGACGACCTTTGGATTGTTAGTCCAACTGTCTACCAGCGACTCCACCGAGGCAGGACCCAGGGAGACGACTCCTACACCTGGATTGAGCTAACGACCTAACCTCTAGGTTAGAGACCTGGGCCAACATTTACTTCCCCGTCCGACGGAAGGTGGTCAGATAAATCTCGTCTCAATAAACACCACCGGAACCATCTGGGATCGAACCCAAACCGGCTGAGTGAGAGGCAACCACGCTTACTCCTACACCACGGTCCTGGATACTTGACTAAAACATAATTGTTAAATTGGCACAGTAGACAAATTCGACTTAAAATTTTAACAACTGACCAGCGTTACTCAATAGACATAAATCACAACAACACAGTTAAAAACATTGTCTTAGTCGCTAATATCAGCACAGTTGATAACATTTTCACAGTTGACAAAAATCGCTTAAAATTGATTTAATATTATCCAATCTTGGAACGCCAAGGGTTAATGAAGCACCTTAGCACCGACCATTCGTGCCCTTTCGGACATCTTGTTGAACCACTTGTCGATAATCGTACGACGTTTGCACGCACACACACAATCCTCTGGACCCTTATTCGTCCAGAAAATTTGGACGGTGCCAGAATAGTTCGAGATGCTCGCGCCGGAAACGGAAGCGAAAATACATTATTTATGGTGCATCCCTTGTTGCGAGTCGGGTGAGGGGAAGGGGAAAACTTACTCTTCGGATGACTTAACTGAGAACTTTGGGAAAAGTGCAGTTTCGAGACAAGTTTGGCGGCGTGGGAACAAATGGGACAAGTTTGCAAAATATGACATTTTACGGTTCGTTACGTTTCTTATTCTGTAAGCCAGCTTAAAGTAGCTTAGTTTGTTGAGTGTTTCACTAGATTTTTCATTTGAATTTAAGACTTTTTGAAAATTATCATTTTTTTG
Organism: Culex quinquefasciatus; assembly: GCF_015732765.1. Lineage (NCBI taxonomy): Eukaryota > Metazoa > Arthropoda > Insecta > Diptera > Culicidae > Culex > Culex quinquefasciatus. Next base: position 79,198,516 of record NC_051861.1, on the reverse strand, counting down.
TACTGCAGCCAACTGACTGCAATTTTGTCTTTGTGAGTTCCATCGCTCAATGTTCTGAAGCCCAAGGTTGATTTCAGCATACAGCTTCAAAAGGTACACCAGAGATGAATTTTTGAACAATTTTTAACATTTCCTGGCAAAATATCAACTGTAATTCGATTAATCAACTGTGGTACCTTGTGTCCCCACGGAACGAGCTGTCAATTGCATGTCGTGGTCCAACATTTGCAAAAGTAACTTAAAAAATATTTTTAAAGCGTTTGTAGTCGTTGAAAGCGTCAGTGTACTTTAAAAATGAGCATTGGTTGAAATAAATTTCCTGATCTCATCTCGATTTTTAGACGAAATTTTGTCAAAATTGTAAGATTTTAGTTTTTAGAATGATTTGTTCAAATTTAAAAATAAATAATGCTCTAATTCTCCTTGCGTAAAAATATATTCGAAGAATAACAAAATCAAAATTCGGACAATATTGTTTGATTGAATGTGATTTAAGTATGATCTGTTTGTTCCACGCATTTCGTACCTTTCCACAACTAGTCAAACACGATTCTCCCTACACCTGCAACAAGACACTTTTCCACTCCCAATACTCAAACCATAAACCGCTTCGAAAGAAGCCCGAAAAATACTGCACTTTTGCCCAAAACCAGGTTCCGCCTCTTTGCCTGCGGTTGGCACTTCCTAGCTAGCACTTTACCAGGCGGAGGCCAAATAGCACTAAATTAGGGCTAAATGTTGACGTCGTGCACTTTTGGCTTGTTCCGGCGGGGCGGTGAGTAAACTGAACAGTTTCTCTCGGGTTTCGGGTTTTGCGGGCTGAGGAGCTTTCGACGAGGGTTCGTTTGTCCTGCGAGGAAATTGACCGCTTTTTCGGGCATGAATAGTGGGCAGGTTGGTAAATTTGTTGCCGGTTGCCGGAGTTTGTCTTGTTTGGGTTTGGGAAATTTTGCCTAAATTAAGGCTTAATCAAGTTGAAAGACAGTGTGTCTAAAATATGCGAAAGATTGCTCTTCAATTACGGACTTCAAGAAGCATTTAGGCAGCATTCACATTTTTAGTGATCTAGTGGTCTAGTGGTCTAGTGGTCTAGTGGTCTAGTGGTCTAGTGGTCTAGTGGTCTAGTGGTCTAGTGGTCTAGTGGTCTAGTGGTCTAGTGGTCTAGTGGTCTAGTGGTCTAGTGGTCTAGTGGTCTAGTGGTCTAGTGGTCTAGTGGTCTAGTGGTCTAGTGGTCTAGTGGTCTAGTGGTCTAGTGGTCTAGTGGTCTAGTGGTCTAGTGGTCTAGTGGTCTAGTGGTCTAGTGGTCTAGTGGTCTAGTGGTCTAGTGGTCTAGTGGTCTAGTGGTCTAGTGGTCTAGTGGTCTAGTGGTCTAGTGGTCTAGTGGTCTAGTGGTCTAGTGGTCTAGTGGTCTAGTGGTCTAGTGGTCTAGTGGTCTAGTGGTCTAGTGGTCTAGTGGTCTAGTGGTCTAGTGGTCTAGTGGTCTAGTGGTCTAGTGGTCTAGTGGTCTAGTGGTCTAGTGGTCTAGTGGTCTAGTGGTCTAGTGGTCTAGTGGTCTAGTGGTCTAGTGGTCTAGTGGTCTAGTGGTCTAGTGGTCTAGTGGTCTAGTGGTCTAGTGGTCTAGTGGTCTAGTGGTCTAGTGGTCTAGTGGTCTAGTGGTCTAGTGGTCTAGTGGTCTAGTGGTCTAGTGGTCTAGTGGTCTAGTGGTCTAGTGGTCTAGTGGTCTAGTGGTCTAGTGGTCTAGTGGTCTAGTGGTCTAGTGGTCTAGTGGTCTAGTGGTCTAGTGGTCTAGTGGTCTAGTGGTCTAGTGGTCTAGTGGTCTAGTGGTCTAGTGGTCTAGTGGTCTAGTGGTCTAGTGGTCTAGTGGTCTAGTGGTCTAGTGGTCTAGTGGTCTAGTGGTCTAGTGGTCTAGTGGTCTAGTGGTCTAGTGGTCTAGTGGTCTAGTGGTCTAGTGGTCTAGTGGTCTAGTGGTCTAGTGGTCTAGTGGTCTAGTGGTCTAGTGGTCTAGTGGTCTAGTGGTCTAGTGGTCTAGTGGTCTAGTGGTCTAGTGGTCTAGTGGTCTAGTGGTCTAGTGGTCTAGTGGTCTAGTGGTCTAGTGGTCTAGTGGTTTTCAAGTGTTCAGGCATTCTATTATAAATTTTGTTAGAATTATAACAACAGTGATGTCTACTTTATGCAGAACAACATGCTTCAAACAATTCCGGTTGAAAGTTCCCACGCCCTCTCAAGCGCAATTCCCTGCTGCATCCTTGAAAGTTTAATTCCACTCGATTTCTAAACTTTCCATTCAAAATACTTGCCATTTAACGTAAGTTCGCGCCACTACTCCAGAACTATAATCCATCGCCGAGCGACCCCAAGAAGGTCGTGGTGGCTCGAAAACATGAAGAATGGAAATCAATTCCAGCTCGAAAGTTGCAACCACTCAAGTGGCTCCGTGGAGCAAAAGTTCGCCGGACTGGCGAATAATTGCTACCGAGTTGGTAATTGCACAAAGTTGCAGAGGGGGATTTCTCCCAGTGCGTGTGCAAAAGTTGCTCGTTTCCGGCTCTCTCCGAAATGTCACAGTTCAAAAATGTTTCCGGTGCCAAAGTTGGAGGTTCCCGGGTTGGAGAGATTGATTCAAATTATTCGACACGGATTTTACACGGGTTTTTAGTTGCGGGATGAGTAGCGCGTCCCCTTGAAAAGGGGTTCAGCTGTATATTTATGAGTCATCGAAGCTTTTGAACGAGGGCGACCGGGAGGATTTATGGACGAAGGACGAGTGTGGACAACAATTGCGAGACAAGCTTTTGCACCGCGCGCGTGAAAATCTGTGCCCGTGTGTATGGAGGCAACGTGACAAACTTTTAATTAAACGACCGATCACACAAATAACAAACAGATTTGAGAGGAGTGGAGAAAGGGGTGTTTTTGCATAAATACTGGGCCGGGAGCGACCTAACGACCAGTCGTGCTGAAAGGATCCTTGTCAGGATAACGCAAAGCAGAGCTGTATGGAGATGTAACTGGGATTAGGAAGGTTCAACAATCCAACTCTTCAACTTAACAACTCTACAAATCAATAACCTTAACAACCTCAACAATCTTTATAAGCTCAACAGCCTCAACATCTTCAACATGCTCAACAACCTTAACAACCTCAAAATGATCAAAAACCTCAACAACTTCAAAGACCTCAATAACCTTAACAAGCTCAACGACCTAAACAACCTCAACACCCTCAACAATCTTAACAACCTCAATAACCTCAACAACCATAACAATCTCAACGATCTAAACAACCTCAACAACCTCAACAATCTTAACAACCTCAACAACCTCAACAACCTGAACAACCTAAGCAAGCTCAACGACCAGAACAACAATCGCAACCGCAACAATCTTAACAACCCCAAAATTTCAACAATCCCACAAATCTTAACAATCTCAAAAACCTCAACAACCTCAGCAACCTCGGCAACCTCAACAAGCTCAACGTCCTAAACCACCTCAACAACCTCAACAATCTTATCAACCTCAATGACCTCAACAACCTTAACAACCTCAATAACCTCATCAACCTGAACAAACACAACGACCTCAACAACAACCTCGACAATCTTAACAACCTCATAAACTTCAACAACCTTAACAACCTCAATGACCTCAACAACCTGTACAACCACAATAACCTCAACAAATACAACAATCTCACCAACCTTAACAAACTAGACAGTCAGTATGATGAGTTGTACCAGTTTGGAGGTTTTCATTTTTTGAAGGGATATGAACTACTTTTCTAAAACGGACTTCAAGTCGCACTTAGGCAGGATGTTGCCGAACTGTTTTGAAGTGTATTGGTGAGTGATCTGTGTACAAGTGCGAAGTTCCAAAGATATTTGTCAAGAGGTAAGTAATCCAGTGAAGTTTTGTGAGTTTGTTAATATTATGTTAAGGACTTCAAGAAGTGACTAGAGAAGTGAAAACGGAAAACTGCGCTTTCATCACTGTCAACTCTGTCACCCCCCGTCAAAGTCAGTCAACTAAGTGAACTCTGTCAACCATATAGCTGTCATGTAGATCCGCTGGACCAGTCTAACTAGCACACCCGAGTTACTGCCCATTAGGGGGGTGCAAAAACCGACACCGCGAGACGTTGACGCTGGTTGGTTCAACCCCATCCCGCAGGGACTCGCTTGTGCCGGAAGGACGTGGCTGCTGCCACGGCTTTAGTTGGATTTGAATTGGAAATTATTGTAATCGGAACAAAAACGTGTCCCACGTGGCCTCAAACGAGCGTTGGTGTGAAGTATGGTCGTCCCTCGGCGCTCGCTCGGGATCGCTGATTTCACAACTCTAGCTGGGCGAACAAGTGGTGGGAGTTTTTGTGTGTTCCGGAAGTGTTGGTAGTGTTGGCGATGGGGTGGTCGGCAAAAAGCTCTCTGTCATTACTTGGTAGCGTGAACAGCGTATAATTATTTGCGAGCTGGTTGTGTTTTTCCCAGTAATGGAAAAGCATCTGCTGCTGCTGCGGCTGCAGAGCGGAAACTAATCTGGTTCTGTAATTGGCGTTGAGATGTTGAGTTGAAAACAATTGGTTCGATTGCGGAGTTCAAGTGGGTTGGTTGAAGTTTTTGCTAGTGGTTGGTATATTGCTGAAAATGTCAATTTGTCTTGAATTACGACATTTAAAATATGGTAACTAAGAGCAGATCCAAATGAACTTGAAATTAGTTAAATTTAGGGGCCTGTCTTTTGAAGCAGAATTAAGGTTCGTTAGATAATCATTAAAAACTTGAACACCAACATTCCTCACATCCATAATTGGCCATCATTCACGCTTCGTAGCATTTACGATGACCCTTTCTCCATCATTCCACGCCAGAGCTGCCGAAAGGAATCCCACAATTTCCACCCAAAGGGGCAAATAAAGCGCTCACCTGGACCAAAGTCCAACGTCCGGCGATAAAAATCAAAGGTAGAAAAAAAACCCGAAGCAAATTCCATCACTTCCCTTTCAGGAGGTTGTGGTCACCATGCAAGACCGATGTCCTCCTCCTTCTGGAAGTCATCTCGAGATCATCGCCACCAAAAGACACAAGAACTGTGTGAACAAAAAAGTGAAGAAGGAGGTGCTGCGTTGCACGTTGCCTACCTTGCAGGCGAAATTCCTGAACCTAGAAACAAGGCCTGAGTGACTTTTTCAGTGCCGAGTTTCATCCTGTCCTGCTTCTGAATGGAATGTGTCCTCTGATACATGCACATGCTCCTTAAGTGTTGTGTGTGTGAGTGCATTTCAAAGGGGCCACTTCCTGCAGGTTTGCCTTCCGCTTGATGATAAATGATGCTTGAGTTCTTACCACTTGTTCCGGAGAGGGCAGAGCTTTATTACCACGATGAATTCAAATATTCCAGATTTTTCACTCGCCCTTTCTGCTTTTCAACCAGAAACCACCGACATTTTTCCCTTCATTTTCACCCATCAGAGAGAGAGCGAAAAAAAATCCTCCCAGTCTGCTCCAGGTTTTCTTCTTAGAGCACTGGCGGTGGTGGTGACACACTTCCGGTTCCCGGTAATTACAATCCAATTACGGAACATGTCAAAACCACTATATTTTGTCGTGGAATTTTTTTCACCATTTTTTTCACTCAACTCTTCTCTCTTTTTGCCCCAGCTGCCATTCATCGACAGAACCTCTGGTGCAGCTGCTCGAAAAGAAAGAGAGTGAGCTTTTGTTGGCAGCATAATAAGCGCGATGAAGAAAACGCAAAGGACCACCCTGTCACTCAGGGAACTTGGAAAATAATAATCGCTTCTTTTTTTTTTGCTGTGGAAAACAGCAGTGGCGGAGTAAAAGTTTGATCTGGTAAATTTGTTGTGTTTCTCATTACAATCATTTTATAAACAAAGAGGAATTATGTTAAAAAAATTTTGTAGAAAATATTCGGAAAAACTAATAAGAATTTTACACATTGTTGAAAGATTAAGATTAAAAAATGAAAATCAATTATGAGCAATTCTCTGCGAGTCATTCATTTTTATTTGTTAATCCGGCTGAAACTTTTAACAAAACGATTCAAAATCCGTAACGTAGGAAAACTAATAATTTTAAATAAGAACAATGTATTTGATTTTTTGTAACAAGAAATAGCAATAAATCTGTAAAATTCAAATGTTTCAAAATTGGTAATGCTAGGAAAAATCAGATCATGTATTTCTAATGTAAAGGTTGTCAATCTGCAAAACCACATTGAAGAAGAATAATTTGATTTTTGTAGTATTTTTTGGGAAATTATGCTCAAATACGACCCTTAAAAATCTAAAGTGAAATTTTAAATCCAAAATAAAAGAAGCATTGGTGAAATGCATCAATTTGATTTTTAAGTGGCAATAAACCATTCAAATTTTAATAAAATGAGGTTGATGTTCAAAATTTGAAAAAAAAAAATGTTTTTTTGTTCGTGATTTAACTATCCCAAGTCCAATTGGATATTCAAAAACTTCGAGGTTGGACTGTATTGAGAAAATGAATGTGGTAATAAAACAGGAAATCAACCACTAACATTTAACTAGCAGAACTGATGTTGTTAATTACATACATGTACAAAAAAAATTCATATTACAGGAAATTCACTATATTTACTAAAATGGTGATTTTCAATCACTCCACTGAGTAAGAGACTATTTAAGTTCACTATTTTGCCATTCGCAAACCAAACTGTCAAACTTTGTGAACGTTTTTATCTAAGCACCGAGTTGATTTACGGGTGCCACGATATCCCGAGATGGGATGGACCAAATTGGCAGACATTTGGGGTGAAGACTCCCAAGACATATCCCGTGTGCATGACGAAGCCCGATTTTGAAATTTTGCTTTAAAAAATACAAAATAAAAACTGACGTCAAGTTTTTTTGCAAATTCTACACAGGATCGGTTTGACGAGTCTTCACCAAAATTTTGAGCCGATTTAGTGAAGGCAGTGTTGAGATATCGTGGCATCCGTTTTTTGAAACTGTAAACTTAAAATAGCTATATCTCGGCAGTGATCCATCCAAATGTCTTCATATTTATTATGTTAATAGATGAAAATGTATTTTTTAATACTCTGCAAAAAGATTTGAAAAAATGTGTTCTCATACCAAACATTAAACATTTTTACGATTTACATGTATGTAACCCCATAAGGAAACAAAAAAAAGAAAACAAATAATTTAAATAATTTGCGCATAACATTGCTTGTGGAAAATTTTCTAAGTCAGGATGGCACATTTTGGTATTATTTTGGTATTTAAGTGTTTTATCAAATTCCTCTGATTAGTGCGCTGACCAAGGGGACGCGCTGTCTTGTTTTTGCATGCTCATTTTCATTTCTTTTGTGTCGCTGTTTGTGTGCTTGGGTGCATGTTATTATGTATAGGTGATGGGATTTTATTAAATGATCATTATATTGCATTATTATATTTAATTGATTATATAACCACACTATATTTTACACTTAACACATTATACAAAACACATATGAAACTGTAAACAGGAGCGTTTGGTACGGTATGTCCACGCATCCTTCCTCCCCTGTAGGTTCTGTGAAATGTGATCCGTTCTCAGAATCCTCTCTGCAGTAAACACAACGTAGTAGGGCTGGCCGCTTTAATTTTGCAATGCATTTTCGGGTGTTCTCGGATGTACTGCAATTATTAATAATGACAAGAAAAGTGCTTGGGGTGTAATCTAATCACAAGACTTTCCAGCATGCTTTCATCGGACTGGCTGCATTTGTGTTAGATTAGATTAGATTAGATTAATTTGCGCATAACATTGCTTAAGATATGTCTACCATTAAGTAAAAATCCTGATTTTAGAAAAAAATAGCAAATTCTACCGACAACGACAGAGGCAGTTTCATAACACAAAATATTATTTAGTGAGAGTATCTTTGCACGATCTTACAAGAAACCTTCTCATGAATTAAAAAAAAGTAAAGTTTTGGGTCACAAGAAACACTATAAATGATTTTTTCAGATAAATATTTATTTTAAGAAATTAGAATCAACAAGTAAGTATAATAAGAATAATAATTATAAATTTCGAATCAGGTTTTTTTAATCAAAGTTAATATCAAACATGTTATTTTTTAAAATAGACCAAAATAAACCCCCTCACCCCCTCTCCGTTCAAAACGGTCCGAAAAATCAGAGGGCAAAACAATATTTTTTTCAAAAAACTTCCGAATTTTAATGGAAATAGAGGTAGTATCAACTGAACACAAAAGCATTTTCTTGTGTATAAAACCAATATTTAGCATGCCTGCAATCGATCAAAAATATTTTGATTTTTTTGTGAAATTTCGTAGCACAGTAATGCAAAAAGTTTTAATTTCAGTTGAAAAAAAAAGTTCGTCAATACTTAGATATCTTGAAAACTAATAATAACAATACATATTGCCAGATGTAAAATGAATTTTAAAACTCTTTTTTCATTATAATGTTAATAATATGGCTTGTTATTTCATTTTTTGTCTTTCTTACAAAAAAAAAAAAAAGGTTCAAGGTTTGCTTTTGGAAAAACGCTTTTCTCAGAATTGAGCATGAGCATGAGCATGAGCATGGTTGACTGCCAATGAGCTGCTACTCCGTTATTGACAGATCAGCTGAAGTTAAACAATGAATCAAAAATGATCAGTGGGAGCCAACCATCTCTACTTGATTAGTCAATACCGGCGCCCTCCACAGAAGCCTGCAGTTCAACGAAAGGGAGGAATGTTAGTCTGACAGTTGAAGTTGCAGACTCATCAAGCACATAGTTTTTCGCTATATACTTGTTGATACCGCTTGAGACCGTTGAATCCACAGCACCTCCTTCAAGTATCATGTGATTAATATTTTTTGTGGGTTAGTAGGACAAGGTATTAGCTTTTCGATGCCTCTCGAGCTACGATGCTATGGGAAGGACTTTCATAATAGACCCGTCAGCGAACCTTCCGAGCAACGATGCTATGGGAAGGTCTTTCTGGTTAACACACAAAATCACTCACACACAGTTATTTACTCCACTATTATCTCGACGTTCCAAAATGTCAGCGCGTCTTTCAATCATTATATAGAAATGGCTTTTTCACCGTAAAAAAAACCTTATTCAAAAAATGTAAACATACCCGACGTCGTGCCTTCCGATCAACGTTGATATAGAAAGGGCTTTGAAAATCACAAAGCAGTTAATTAAGATTATACAAGCACATAAAACACAAATTACTTAACGAAAATGACGCTCAAGACGCAAAGAATTCAGTAAGGCAAGCGTGTGGCCTCGTCGCAGCATACAATTCACGACAAAAATGCGAAACAAAAGGCACACAAAAAAACTTTTCACTCCGAATATTTTTACGACAACGCGCTTCCTTTGCCAATCATGCACTCTTATTTGATTACCACAATCACTCACTCCTAACGAATAGCGACACAAAAGCACACAAAAAATTAACCTGAATAATCACAACATCGCGTCCCCACTTCCAGCGCACCACTCAAAAAACGCTTTTCTCAGAATTCTTAAAAAAATCGTGCACGGCGAGGAATCGTCCCAGAAAAAAATCCTATTACTAAATTGAAGGTTTAGATGCGCTCTTTCGATTGAATTTTGGCCCGAAACCCGGAACTCAAAGTCTGATTTTTGAGAGCTCTTTTTCTGAAATACTTGAGCGATGTCTGAATCCGCTCTTAAAAATTTGTGTCTTCCATCATTGGAAACCCGCTCGTAAAACCCACAATTTTTATAATTCAGATTTGTAGCCGTGGGGTCGGAGACGCACATTTTATTTTTCGATTCACAATTTTTGACCAGTAAATGTGGTCAAAGCCATTTTTAGAGGTATTTTTTGGACTATTTTACAGAAAACACTATCAAATTAAAAGAATTCAGTTTCAAACAAAAAGCCATTCGAAAACATGCGCTGCGCCATAAACTGCTTGGGCCCAAAATTTGAAGCTTTTCCAAAATTTATTTCCAGAGATATAGCCATATTAGTGTTTTGCGTCTTATTTTTACCATATTTTTTCCTATAACATTGTTGGTTTTACACAGAATCATATACTAAACATCAAATTCAAAGTCCCTGCTCGTTCTCGCTCGAAAGATCGACAAGTCGTCAAGTCGAAGCATAAACGCCAGCACATTTACGCTTGCGCGTTTTACGCTGCGCGTGAAAGTGTTCTTTCTGACTTCTCATAATAGATCGACACAGTGCAATATCGATACATTTTTTTTACGTTAATCATAGACTAACATTAAAGACTGAGTACCTTTATTATTTTGTAATAACGTCAATCCAATATGTTTTTCTTAATTAAATATAATTATCTTTCGACCCATAATGTACCTCTGAAATTATTAAAAATTGCATTCGAGGTTTAGCCTAAAAAGATTCGAAGCTTTAGGTCAAATTCTCACTGGGTGGTATCATTATGTTTCTGAAAAATTAATTGCACCAATATATTTGTCGGAGTTTCATCATTTTGTAAGAAAGGCTCTATTTCACCTCTGGTGATATTAAATCGAGTTTTTGGCCTAAGCATTGGAAAGAAGAACTATGAAAATGTTAGAAATGTTGATTGGTTGAAGTTTGGGTTGTTTTGTAAGACAATGTTTTTAAAAATTAGATTTTTTTTTTCAGGGGCAACTTTGGCTGTGCTTGTTATTAATATTTCTTGTATTTGAAAATTAGAATGCAGACTGTGTCATTGCATTTCAATGAAAATGGTAGCATTCTGTAGCAGAAAACATGAATAACTATGCAACAAATGAATAGGGACAGTAAAAATATGATAACAAAAATATAAAGCAAATGATTATGATAGCCCTAGCGTGCACAGGTATGTCAAAATGGGGCAACTGGCCCCACCATCCTCAGAAATGTGTTCCAAATTTGATTCATAAACGAGGAAATGACCGAAACGCGTAACGTAATAAGATAATTGCAAATAAAAATAATGAAAATCAAACAAAACAAATCATAAAAAGTTCAAGATGGTATGTCAGAGACATAACCGAAAGACATAGGACAAAACAATTTGAATGTGTTTTTGGATTGCTAGTGAAATCTGAAATAAGATTATTTTATTTTGTTTCATAGATTTTTCGGCAAAATTATCATAAATGTTCTCCCAAGGTGAACCTTCTATGAGGGCACCGGCAACTCCAGGTTGTGGCCACTACGGTCGAAATGTCAATTTTCATGTTCAGTATCAAAAACCATGAATTTTGATATCCATATTGCCACAACTCGTATGGTTCTGTTAAAGACCCTCCGGGCCCCGGGGAAACCTGCTTTGAGATCACCGGTCACTCAAGGTTGTGGCCACTACTGTCGGAATGTCAATTTTCATGTACAGTATCAAAAACCATGAATTTTGATACCAATATGCCACAACTCGTATGGTTCTGTAAAAAGTCCTCCGGGCCCCGGGGGAACCTGCTTTAAGGGCACCGGCCACTCCAGGTTGTGGCCACTACTGTCGAAATGGCCATTATTATGTTCAGTATCAAAAACCATGAATTTTGATACCCATATTGCCACAACTCGTATGTTTCTGTAAATGTCCCCCCAGGCCCCGGGGAACCTTCTTTGAGGGCACCGGCCACTCCAGGTTGTGGCCACTACTGTCGAAATGGCCATTATTATGTTCAGTATCAAAAACCATGAATTTTGATACCCATATTGCCACAACTCGTATGTTTCTGTAAATGTCCCCCCAGGCCCCGGGGGAACCTTCTTTGAGGGCACCGGCCACTCCAGGTTGTGGCCACTACTGTCGAAATGGCCATTATTATGTTCAGTATCAAAAACCATGAATTTTGATACCCATATTGCCACAACTCGTATGTTTCTGTAAATGTCCCCCCAGGCCCCGGGGGAACCTTCTTTGAGGGCACCGGCCACTCCAGGTTGTGGCCACTACTGTCGGAATGTCAATTTTCATGTACAGTATCAAAAACCATGAATTTTGATACCCATATTGCCACAACTCGTATGTTTCTGTAAATGTCCCCCCAGGCCCCGGGGGAACCTTCTTTGAGGGCACCGGCCACTCCAGGTTGTGGCCACTACTGTCGAAATGGCCATTATTGTGTTCAGTATAAAAAACCATGAATTTTGATACCCATATTGCCACAACTCGTATGTTTCTGTAAATGTCCCCCCAGGCCCCGGGGGAACCTTCTTTGAGGGCACCGGCCACTCCAGGTTGTGGCCACTACTGTCGAAATGGCCATTATTATGTTCAGTATAAAAACCATGAATTTTGATACCCATATTGCCACAACTCGTATGTTTCTGTAAATGTCCCCCCAGGCCCCGAGGGAACCTTCTTTGAGGGCACCGGCCACTCCAGGTTGTGGCCACTACTGTCGAAATGGCCATTATTATGTTCAGTATCAAAAACCATGAATTTTGATACCCATATTGCCACAACTCGTATGTTTCTGTAAATGTCCCCCAGGCCCCGGGGAACCTTCTTTGAGGGCACCGGCCACTCCAGGTTGTGGCCACTACTGTCGAAATGGCCATTATTATGTTCAGTATCAAAACCATGAATTTTGATACCCATATTGCCACAACTCGTATGTTTCTGTAAATGTCCCCCAGGCCCCGGGGAACCTTCTTTGAGGGCACCGGCCACTCCAGGTTGTGGCCACTACTGTCGAAATGGCCATTATTATGTTCAGTATAAAAACCATGAATTTTGATACCCATATTGCCACAACTCGTATGTTTCTGTAAATGTCCCCCAGGCCCCGGGAACCTTCTTTGAGGGCACCGGCCACTCCAGGTTGTGGCCACTACTGTCGAAATGGCCATTATTATGTTCAGTATAAAAACCATGAATTTTGATACCCATATTGCCACAACTCGTATGTTTCTGTAAATGTCCCCCCAGGCCCCGAGGGAACCTTCTTTGAGGGCACCGGCCACTCCAGGTTGTGGCCACTACTGTCGAAATGGCCATTATTATGTTCAGTATCAAAACCATGAATTTTGATACCCATATTGCCACAACTCGTATGTTTCTGTAAATGTCCCCCAGGCCCCGGGGAACCTTCTTTGAGGGCACCGGCCACTCCAGGTTGTGGCCACTACTGTCGAAATGGCCATTATTATGTTCAGTATCAAAACCATGAATTTTGATACCCATATTGCCACAACTCGTATGTTTCTGTAAATGTCCCCCAGGCCCCGGGGAACCTTCTTTGAGGGCACCGGCCACTCCAGGTTGTGGCCACTACTGTCGAAATGGCCATTATTATGTTCAGTATCAAAACCATGAATTTTGATACCCATATTGCCACAACTCGTATGTTTCTGTAAATGTCCCCCAGGCCCCGGGGAACCTTCTTTGAGGGCACCGGCCACTCCAGGTTGTGGCCACTACTGTCGAAATGGCCATTATTATGTTCAGTATAAAAACCATGAATTTTGATACCCATATTGCCACAACTCGTATGTTTCTGTAAATGTCCCCCAGGCCCCGGGGAACCTTCTTTGAGGGCACCGGCCACTCCAGGTTGTGGCCACTACTGTCGAAATGGCCATTATTATGTTCAGTATCAAAAACCATGAATTTTGATACCCATATTGCCACAACTCGTATGTTTCTGTAAATGTCCCCCCAGGCCCCGGGGGAACCTTCTTTGAGGGCACCGGCCACTCCAGATTGTGGCCACTACTGTCGAAATGGCCATTATTATGTTCAGTATCAAAAACCATGAATTTTGATACCCATATTGCCACAACTCGTATGTTTCTGTAAATGTCCCCCAGGCCCCGGGAACCTTCTTTGAGGGCACCGGCCACTCCAGGTTGTGGCCACTACTGTCGGAATGTCAATTTTCATGTACAGTATCAAAAACCATTAATTTTGATACCCATATTGCCACAACTCGTATGTTTCTGTAAATGTCCCCCCAGGCCCCGGGGGAACCTTCTTTGAGGGCACCGGCCACTCCAGGTTGTGGCCACTACTGTCGAAATGGCCATTATTGTGTTCAGTATAAAAAACATGAATTTTGATACCCATATTGCCACAACTCGTATGGCTCTGTAAATGTCCCCCAGGCCCCGGGAACCTTCTTTGAGGGCACCGGCCACTCCAGGTTGTGGCCACTACTGTCGAAATGGCCATTATTATGTTCAGTATCAAAACCATGAATTTTGATACCCATATTGCCACAACTCGTATGTTTCTGTAAATGTCCCCCAGGCCCCGGGGAACCTTCTTTGAGGGCACCGGCCACTCCAGGTTGTGGCCACTACTGTCGAAATGGCCATTATTATGTTCAGTATAAAAACCATGAATTTTGATACCCATATTGCCACAACTCGTATGTTTCTGTAAATGTCCCCCAGGCCCCGGGGAACCTTCTTTGAGGGCACCGGCCACTCCAGGTTGTGGCCACTACTGTCAAAATGGCCATTATTATGTTCAGTATCAAAACCATGAATTTTGATACCCATATTGCCACAACTCGTATGTTTCTGTAAATGTCCCCCAGGCCCCGGGAACCTTCTTTGAGGGCACCGGCCACTCCAGGTTGTGGCCACTACTGTCGAAATGGCCATTATTATGTTCAGTATAAAAAACCATGAATTTTGATACCCATATTGCCACAACTCGTATGTTTCTGTAAATGTTCCCCCAGGCCCCGAGGGAACCTTCTTTGAGGGCACCGGCCACTCCAGGTTGTGGCCACTACTGTCGAAATGGCCATTATTATGTTCAGTATCAAAAACCATGAATTTTGATACCCATATTGCCACAACTCGTATGTTTCTGTAAATGTTCCCCCAGGCCCCGAGGGAACCTTCTTTGAGGGCACCGGCCACTCCAGGTTGTGGCCACTACTGTCGGAATGTCAATTTTCATGTACAGTATCAAAAACCATGAATTTTGATACCCATATTGCCACAACTCGTATGTTTCTGTAAATGTCCCCCCAGGCCCCGGGGGAACCTTCTTTGAGGGCACCGGCCACTCCAGGTTGTGGCCACTACTGTCGAAATGGCCATTATTATGTTCAGTATAAAAAACCATGAATTTTGATACCCATATTGCCACAACTCGTATGTTTCTGTAAATGTTCCCCCAGGCCCCGAGGGAACCTTCTTTGAGGGCACCGGCCACTCCAGGTTTTGGCCACTACTGTCAAAATGGCCATTATTATGTTCAGTATAAAAAACCATGAATTTTGATACCCATATTGCCACAACTCGTATGTTTCTGTAAATGTCCCCCCAGGCCCCGGGGGAACCTTCTTTGAGGGCATCGGCCACTCCTGGTTTTGGCCACCACTGTCGAAATGGCCATTTTTCATGAGAACCGCCGCATCATAGCGACTTCCACGCCGTCCGCTTCGCTCGAATTTCCTCCTTCTGCTGCCGGTGGTTCTTCCTTCTGGTTGCTGGTCCTCTTCTTCTATTGGCCGCTGCTGCTGCTGCTCCGCGCCGGCCCGACGTGCACAGTTCGAGTGCTCGTTCCAAAGTGACTCGCTTTTGCGAAATTTTTTGCTTAAATAGCGGCACAGCCGGAGAACGGCACAAAAGGGGCGCGGTCTCGAATGCATACGCTCGCTCTGATTGGTCATCTGTCCGATTTGTACTGAAAAATTACTCATTTTGATTGCATGTTTTAAGTGCTTTAACTATGTTTAGTCAGACTATCTATGTAGTTAAACAATAGCTGAAGTCTTCCTCTTTCGATTGGTGGTCCAACCATCTGAATTGATTCACAGGGAAAAAAGATATAAGCGTTCAAAATGTCCCCTTTTTTAACGCTTAAAAGTGACGCTTTGGATCGAATTTCTGAACTGGCCCCCCAATATAGTAAGTAAAGACATAGTCCTATGTCAAAAATGAGAAGTACAGATTTTCGCAGAAAAAAAGTTCCTCAACCCGTTAACCCGAAAATGGAGTGTACCATATCAATATTTGAAATTTTCACAGTAAAGAATATTTAAAATAAACTGTGACTGTTGAATTTAACTATGACATTATTACAATGTTTCAATGGATACAAAATATTCAGACTTGGTTTATCGGAGTATCATGATCGTATGTTACAAAAGATTTCATGATACACAATTTCAAAAAGTGTATTATTTAAACTTCGGTACGTCACTGCTATAACGTGTTCACTGCATTCTTGCACGCCCCCACTTCAGGAAGTGAGAGAAACCTCTACCCTCGCCAACTGGCTCTAGAGAGACTCCTGTCGACCGTCAGTCAACCAGTAGAGTTGATTCCCCCTGCTCCCCCCCCCACAACTCTCCTTTACACTGTGTCACTGTGAATGCAGCGTTTTTGTGTTGCAACTCCTTCCTGCTTCCTTTCTGGGGTATGTTTGCAACACTGCATTCAGTGTTGAGATCTTTCGGTGCTCTCCTTCTCAGAAGAGCAGCCATTTTTTTTCGTTTGTTTCACCCGAGCACAACAATAAATGGAGTGCAAATGGTCGACGACTCATTCGTGTCACCACCGCGTACCACCCCCGAAAAAGAACCATTTTCTTTAGAATTTCCATGCTGCTATGACGTCACGTCCCTTTCCTGCTGCAGCCCCTGACTGTATGCAGCACGAAAGGACCGAACTACAATGCTGGCTGGCCCTCACCACTGGTTTGGCGATTGTGTTGAAAATTATAATTCATGCAACCCTGCGGAAAATACTTTTGGAAACCTTCAAATCTCAAAAAGGGTGTTTGGACTTGGTGAAAATTAGCAAAAACTGCTGTTTTTTTTTTTTTCACTAACATTTCAATTTGAAATCCAACCCATTTTAAAAAGTAATCTCAATTTTGAATGGGCTTAAAATTTGAGCAAACGCATAGAAATTTTTTAGGTTATTTGATTATATTTTTTATCGGATACTTTAAAAAATAAAATAAATTGATATCAACAATGGTCTCAAACCGGTCTCAATCTGCTCCGAATAAAGATTCAACAAAAAACATAAATTGCTCGAAGAATGTTTGGTTTGAATTCTATTATGACTACATTTTGCCCATGTTCAAAGTCTATCTCTTTCAGCTTTTTGTCTGTTTGATCTCACGTCCTTGGACTTTTTATCCTCAAAATTTCAATCTAGAGGAAATGTAAAAACATAATAATAATTTGTTTAAAAAGTAGCCAAATTTTATCCTCAAATATTTATAGTTTTACCATCTGTGATACATTCTTTTCTAAAGATAGTTATTATTGCATTATTTTTAATGCTGGATGCATATCATGAGACTTCAAATATTTTTAAATTTCATCGTTGTTTTTTTGTGATTTTTATGCGATGTTTTATGATTATTTACAAGAAAAAAATAACTTACCCTCGAACGTCCTCGTGGTTGTGGATACTGTTAGCCGTGGAAAAATGGGCGAAACAAGATGCATCAATTAGTGACGTTTTAATGAAACGGATTGTTTGAGTTTTGGTTATTCTTTACAAACAAATGAAAAATGGAAACTGTATATATTTGGGTGGGAGATACGTGCCACACACACACACACTTACACACTTACAGACAATTATGGTACAGTAACAGTGGAATCGGGTGCAGGAAATAAAGTAACGAAAGCAATTTGAGAAGCTTAAAATGACAAAAAGCAAGATTGTTAAAGAAAGCAATGAAATACATCAAGACAAACACATTTTTTTATAGCATTGAGTTTGAAGTAAACAAATCTTTATATTACAAGCTCTTTTCGATTCTTCAAGTAAATTTCTACAAATTGAAATTTAAAATAGGAGGCAGATATTACAAAAGAAAACATTTAAAATAGAATTTAAATTAGCTTAGATCAAATAACTTCAAACAAAATTTCTCTGTAAAACCTTACAATATTTCTTTAAAGTTCTTTCGCAACTTTAAATTCGTACTTAAAACAATCTCACAGAGCAGACGTCTTCCCTCAACCTCATTGGCTCACTTGCTCTTTACGGTTTTATGACACTTGCTCAAATTGCAGGAAAAGCCTTTTCGTCCCACTTTCCCCCCCACATTTCATGCCCTGCCACCAACACACACGCCCATCACTTTTATTCGGAATGAATTGCACCCAAATTGACACTCGTCCTGGGCGGCCTGGCGCGCTCGTAAAGCTTGCCTTTATCTTCGCTCTTCCAAAAAGTTTCCGAAAAGACGTGTGAATATGACCCACAGACACCAGGAAGTGGCCCCGCACAGAAATGCACCATTTTGACGTTTTATGGCACTCTTCCTCAAACCATAACAGCTATTACCTTTCGACGGCGACATTCCTGCTTCCCCCACCAGTCGCCAACTTTCACGTGCCCCGTGTAATGACTGATAATTGATAATTTCCCCCACCCCTCTGCGCGGCTGCGAGGTTGGTGACGTGGAAAACCACCCTCCCCTAAAAATAAGGTTTTCCACAAGTTTTCTCTCCCCCTTGGCAAAGAAAATGCCACCAACGACGGAAAAACTTCTCCGCGGTGTGTGGTGGCGCCTTTTATGGTGAAAATTATTGATAAAAAAAAGTTTACGACGCATCTTTTCACACCGGAGACATAAAAATAAATTTTGCTCTCTTGCTCGGCATAGTAACTGTCACAACAACAGCTTGCCTCTGAAGGCGCACTCTCTCTATGGGAGGTTATGACAGTGTTGATAGTACTTGGAAGTCTACTCACAAGCTTCCAAATTTTTGAAGTCTTCTTTTATTAAAATTATTAGGGTTTTCATGTAGGTACTGTATGTTATGAAATTAATTCTGAAATCCAAAATCGTCATCTTTCATAAATTGTAAGCTTTAGCTTTTTAGTTTGATAATTATAATATATTATTATTTTTTTCATTAGACTGTATAGTTTACCACCAAGACCTGTGCTGCCCATAATTGAAAATTCGGCTATTATGCCAAATCAAGTATTCCGAGAAAAACGCGTTTTAGTGTTGGTCCCAAAATCTCCGTCAAGGCAATTTCCCATAAGAGTGGCATATTAGCCGTTTGGTTTTTCGCATCGGCAGCCAAGTCTAAACACAATTTTAGTGAAATTCAAGTTCCAGGAGATGCGTTGGAACATCCTCTACCGCCGGGTGCTAATATCTCGTTTTTGCCAAAAGTGGATATTAGCCGTTTTTTTAATGGTGGGCAGTGTGGGTGGTCGTGCGAATGGTTTTGTACGTCTTGTTTCGTGTATAATTTGATTGCAAATTTCAACGGGTCAATTCTGAGGAAATGTTAAATTTATTGCGTTTATTAAAAAATAAAACATCTGAAAATTATTCAATTTCTTTCGCTTCCAAAACAAAATTCTCAAAACCTTTGAATTGATAATAAATTTTCCAAATTTATACATCTCAGTTTCCTGAGCATTGATCAAAAAGATCATTATTTCAAAATAATTACAATTTAACTTTGAAAACCATGTTAACTATTCATATTATTTATTATTAATTTTTCAAAACAAATTAAAATAAATTCAATTGAATTTAAAATGTTGCTTTCAAGAAGGTAAACAATCAATTGTAAATAAAATTCAGGCCAGATCATTAAGTTATTTCTCGCTTTATTTTTCAAATGATCCTTTCAACATAGGAAACCCATGGCGTATACGATCTTCTGGAAAAAGTACTCTAGTATTATTGGATCGGATTAATTTGTATTATTATTAGTTAATTTTGAATTACCCATTTAAAATAATGAAAAAATACTTTGAAAATAGACAAAAATTGAAAAATTATCAAAAAATAAATAACTTCCCCATTAAAATTAAATAATTTTTGATTTGATTTGATGTGATAACCGACAGGGCCACAAGGATGACCTATGCAGTATTTTTGTACACAAAAATTGATTTTCATGTTAATTGCGTGATCGTATTTCTCTTTACTTGACAATTATTTAGCCGATATTTAAAATTAGAATATTTTGGAATCTCTGCTAAAATTCTAGTAGGGGAAAAGCATCCAACTCTAGCGTGCCTCTAATGTTGCCATATCAGCACTTTGACTTTTAATTACAGATCATAAAAAACGTTTTTAACTGAAACCGAGTAATTAATAGCTCATTAGGAAGTGAGCAAGCATGTTTCTATCCACAGTTTTACAAAACAAGTTGTGAAAATCAGCAAATTGGACGGAGTGAGGAGCGAGTGCTTAACCTGCAAAACATTATTTTTCTTTGTTCCTTAAGAGCGAGTCCACGAGCAAAGCATACCCATCTCGCATCGACCTCACCAATCTGCCTGAAATTTTCAGGGGTTGTTTGTACATATAAAACCAGCATCTGGCCAAAATATGAGCACTCTAGGTCAACGGAAAGTGGGGCAAGTCGGGACACAAAGTTTGAAGGTTCAAAAACGTCAAAAATCGTTAAAAAGCTGTTACTTGGGTAAAATTCAATTTTATTTCAAAATTCAAAATGCATCTGAAAGGGCTTGAAAAATGAAACAAAATGCTGGGTAGAGCATCCCGATTGGTTGAATCTAAAGGGAGTTATTGGCATTTTAGTGAGAAGATTGAACAATTTTCAAACTCAAATAAAAAAGTGTTCCATCCAGATATCAACTCGGTTCAACCTGCAGCTTGTAGGGGACATCTGGGACTACCATCTGAGACTGAGAACGCTTTCGGTAAGGCATTTTAACATATTAAATAGACACTTTTACCTTCAGTGAAATTTTTGATTGTAAATTTTTGCTCGGGAGACCCCTTAGATCCCATTTCTGATGATAATTTTATCATATTCGTGTTTCTGAGACAATTTCACACTAGAAACATGCATAAAAATGTTTATTTTCATCCATTTTAACCCTTTGAAAAATGAAAGGTCAAAAAAATGAGATGCTGCTTTAAATGTGAATCGAAGATTTTTTTTATTTTTTTTTAAAGGGTTAAAATGGATCAAAATAAAAAATTTTGCAATTCCGTCGTGAAACTACTTACTTTTCCTGTCACTCTTGAACGACGAAATAGCCTACTTTTCTGTACCAAAAATAACAGAATCGAATAGCAACACTTTTCAAAATAAATGCTGAAAAGTAATACTTTTCAGCAATCAAATAGGTGCTGAAAAGTTGAACTTTTCAGCACTTGTTTCGAAAAGTAACACTTTTCATAATTTTTTTTATTTTAACGATTTATTGACAAAAACATGAAAATTTGACATAAAATTTCACTCAATGTGTGTTGTTTGGAATTGCAAAAAATGTTGTATGGAACTCGTTGCAAAACTTGATTTTTTCAGCACTCTTCGTATTTATCCAACTCGGTGAACCTCGTTGGATGAATGTACGACTCGTGCTGAAAAAATCCTCTTTTTGCAACTTGTTGCATAAACTGCCATTTTATGCATGTTTCTATTATGAAATTTTCTCAGGAACACGAATATGATAAAATTATCATCAGAAAATGGGATCTAAGGGGCCCCCCGAGCAAAAATTTACAGCCAAAAAATTCACTAAAAGTAAAAGTATCTATTTGATGTGTTAAACTGCCTTACCCAAAGCGTTCTTAGTCTCAGATGGTAGTTAAAGATGTCCCCTACAAGCTGCAGGTCGAACCGAGTTGATATCTGGATGGAATATTTTTTTATTTGAGTTTGAAAACTGTGCTATTTTCTCACTAAAATGCCAATAACTCCCTTTAGATTCAACCAATTGGGATGCTCTACCCTGCATTTTGTTGCATTTTTCAAGCCCTTTCAGAATTTGAAATTAAATTGAATTTTGCCCAAGTAAAAGCCTCTTTACGAATTTTGACGTTTTTGAACCTTCAAACTATTTTGGCCGGATGCTAGTTTTATATGTACAAACAACTCCTGAAAATTTCAGGCAGATTGGTGAGGTCCAAACGACGTCCCATTCAAATGGGTATGCCCTGTTCGTGGACTCGCTCTTAAACTACTCTAAAGTGATTTAGAATTTTTAAATCCAAGATGGCGGCTAAAATGGCGGTTCGGGATACTGATAAATTGCATTTGATCGTTTCTAAGGCAATCAACCATTCAAATTTAACTAAACCGGGGTCGCAGAGCTCAAATGTGATGTTAAAAATAAGAAAATAAAAAAATACCGTCAGTGGGGGTGACATTGGGTCTGGGGGGTGAGATTGGGTCAAAGTGATTTTTTACGGATTTTACCATTTCTCAGATTCTTTTCAATGAAACTGAATTCTGTTCTGTGTAGGGGACATCTTAAGATGACTTCGCTGAAAAAAATTCGTTCCTTGAACATATCCTGTTATTTTGGCAGATGTCTAAAGTTGGGGTACGTTTTTGGCCAAAAATGACCTCTCGAAAAATCATTTTCTAATATTTTTGTTAGAATTGCTCGAAAACTACCCAAGTGTTTGAAAATCTCACTTCAAACATTGTAGCGTGTCAATACGATTCCCTCGAACAAGAAACGCTGTTGGATGACTTGTTTTTACCATATCTTTGTATTTCAGCATCATTTTAGTTTCATTTGACCCAATGTCACCCCCTCTAAGGGGTGAGATTGGGTCAATTTTCAAACAATTGGCATTTAAGGCAGTGTTCATCAAAATCGACCATATTTTGGGAAAATGTTAGTAAACTATCTAAGAACAAATCTACGTTAAAAGATTTTCGATGTTATTTAAATTGTTTTTGTTATTAAGAAATTACGAGAGGTGTTTCGTTTTTTGACCCATAGTCACCTCCACTGACGGTACGAAATAAAATCCAATTTAGAAAAAAATCGATTATTTTCTCATTAAGGATTGATGACATTTTTAAACCTTCTTAAGAGTATAATACAATAATTCAAGGCTAAGTAAAAATTCCACAAGAAAGGAAAAAATATCTTTTTTGGATTTTAAAAGCGCTAAGGCACTTGAAAACTTGTGAAGTTTCCAAATTCGTAGGACTTGGTTCAATTAGATAAAGTTGCAAAGCCTTGAAAATAAAAAACCGATAATCTTTAAAGACTCTAAGGTTTTCAAATTCTTGATCATGAACATATTTGGATAATTCCATGTCAAGTAAGTACACTTTTGGACTCAACCTTCATCGATTTAGACCACTTAGTTAACTTAGTTAAGGGAACTTAGTTATCAGAAATCCTAAGTTAGGTGCCGATTGGACCGTCCTCTTTTTTGACGGTTTTCCAAAAAAACTTTTTTTTTCATTTGCTCGTAACTTTGCAACTATTAGAGCATAAGACTTGTTCTGATTGCATGTTCGATAAAAATAAATTGTAACACTAAATTGCCCCACAATTTTTTTAAGGATTTGAATTTTGAATCGACATACTTTTCCAACCAGTGTTGTTGATCCGAGCCGGGATTTGAACCCCGATCTACCGCTTACGTGGCGGAAGCGTTACCACTGGGCTACGTGGCTCGGTGTTCTCAAAGTGTTATGATTTTTTCAACGATCCTGATTTTGAATCGGAAAACGGAATGCATTTTCCGATTCTTTGGACAAAAGGAGAAGGGAAAATAAGTTTGTAAATATCAAATAAAATCTCAAAATTTATTGGCATTTTCAGTTGAACATTTAACTGATTTGCGTATTTTTATTCGTGCATCGAATTCAGTTTAAAATGCAATATGAATCGATGATATTATAAACAAAACTAATTTTAACAAATTATAGGCGAATTTCTTTCTTTTAATCAAATTAACTAAAATTTGTTTGTTTGTTGTTAAACTGATTAAACCCAATGGGTAATTCTCCGCCAACTCACACAGCAGTTGCCCCGACCCCTCTTCGATTTGCGTTAAACTTTGTCCTAAGGGGTAACTTTTGTCCCTGATCACGAATCCGAGGTCCGTTTTTTGATATCTCGTGACGGAGGGGCGGTACGACCCCTTCCATTTTTGAACATGCGAATAAAGAGGTGTTTTTCAATAATTTGCAGCCTGAAACGGTGATGAGATAGAAATATGGTGTCAAAGGGACTTTTATGTAAAATTAGACGCCCGATTTGATGGCGTACTCAGAATTCCGAAAGAACGTATTTTTCATCGAAAAAAACACTAAAAAAGTTTTAAAAATTCTCCCATTTTCCGTTACTTGACTGTAAAAAAAATTGGAACATGTCATTTCATGGGAAATTTAATGTACTTTTCGAATCTACATTGACCCAGAAAGGTCATTTTTTCATTTAGAACAAAAATTTTCATTTTAAAATTTCGTGTTTTTTCTAACTTTGCAGGGTAATTTTTTAGAGTGTAAGAATGTTCTACAAAGATGTAGAACAGGCAATTACAAAAATTTTGATATATAGTCATAAGGGGTTTGCTAATCAAATGCTAAATGTTTGATGTTGCGAAATAAAGCCGATGAAAGTGGACCAACTAAATGGCAATGATAACAGGAACAACTCCATTTAAGTCACCCACAAATAAAAATAACAATGCAACTAAATCTACTGAAAGTCCAGGATTTTACTTGACAAACCAAGTCCTATTTCTAGTTCTAGTTCCAGTCACGCCACCTTTTGCACAAAATCACTTGGCCCCACCGATTTCCTTCCCAACTTTCCCTTCCGGAAGTTGATCTAACATAAATTATCAACCGTTTTACGCAAAGATGATTTAGGAGTTGGAGCGATATTCGCCACCCATATGCAAGTCGTTTGGCGGAAAGGTGTACCGACGAAGACGGAGCATGACTTTTGCAGAAGAGTCTCCAGCTCCGACTTTGGTTGGGGGGATGGGTCGAAAATAGGTCATAAATTATTGATATTCCTTCGTCGAGTTTTGGTGCATTGAAGATGCGAAGCTTGCGAACTTCTTGAAACTTGTTGTTGTTGCTGTTTGTTTTCCTCGCGGGGGAGTATTTTCTTTTGTTTGAACAAACAACTTTGCCACGCAGTTGCAAGAAGTCGAAGTCGTAGTGCGATGGATTACTATTCCAAGCTGGAAATCTTCTTCTTGGGAGCTTTCGAGGGTGTTAAATTGTTTTACACCATTAATGGCAGTTTTTCGACGTTGTCGTGGAAGAAGAAGTTTTCGGGTCCAACCTTATGATGTATGACGGTGGCAAAACTTGCTGCTTTATGGGACGGAATGGACGAAGGAGTCAATCAGTTGACCTGAAAATATGGCGACGAGTTGGGCAGGGTAGAGTGCTAAAATTGAGCACGTCTGGCTGGCGATTTATGACCATGCCGGGACGGCTAAGATTCGACTGGAGATAGAAGTGGCATTACATAAATTTCCAACTGTAACAATGTGTTTTGGTTTGGAAAATTGATAGCTTTTTACGAGGGTATCCCGTTGTTTAATGGGAAGTAATTATGAGACTGGAAGTCTCTCAAACTATTAGTCAACGTTAGTGTTGGAAGTTTTGAAAGGCTTCATTAAAACATTGTTTAACTTTTAATATATCTGTTGAAGTTAAATGTTGTCAAAAGTCTAATTACTCAAAACTCGTCTCAAAACTCTCCAAAGAAGTCAAAATTGACAAAATTTCTGCAATCCTGGAACGATTCAAGATAAGACTTTCAAAATGTTTATTGTTGTTATTATTTATTGAGGGGGGAGGGGGTCTGAGATTTCAAAAATGTGTTCAGGTGGTTTAAAAATGGTTCCTCAACTGACTAACTGAATCTGTAAACCTTGTTAAATGGAATTTATGAAAGTCTCCAAACTCTCTACACACTCCAAAGTGTTAAATGTTGTAAATACTTCACCAATTTTTCATTTTTTTTTTTCAAAAACATTTTATGTTCTTAGGTGAAGTTTGCACATTTAAATTACTTTTCCCAAATTTGAAAATTCAACCGATCCAAAATTGTCAAGTCCACACAGCCTCCCAGCACTCGCTCAAAAGTCTCCAATTTTCATCACTTAAATAAATGACGAGACATGACAAACAACCACAAAAGAGGCCCGGAAAAGCTTCATTTTTCCGACCCCCACGTCGTCTTCGCTGTCAGCACTCCCACCCGGAACCTGTGCTCCATATGCTTTAATATAAATATTTCCCGTTGAGCCGTGGTGCCAATAACGAAAATGCATCATGCCAATCACTTTTCCCCAAAATAACACAAAAAAACACGCACCTGCTGCTACTCACGCAGCTTTTTTCTGTGTATTTTTTTTTATTTTGCTCACCACATACTCCGACCACGAGGATATTAAAATTAATTCATAGAGTGTGGGATTCTTTCCGTGTTTTTTTTTTTTTTAATTTTGGCAGAACGCCACTTTTAGATTAAAACTCACGCATGTTTTAATGCATTTTAAATGGATATATTAAAAAAACATGTCTTTCAAGATTTTGTGTAGTTAAAAATAGGGTCAAAACAAGTCATCCAACAGTGTTTTGTGTTCGAGGGAATCTTATTGACATGCTACAATGTTTAAAGTAGAGATTTTCAAACTTCAACAGCTTCACTTCAGACAGCTGCCAAAATAACAGGATTTGTTCTAGATATGAGATATTTTCAGGGAAGTCATCTTATGACACAACTCTTTTTACAAAATTTAGTTTCATTGAAAATTATTTTTTTTATCCGGACCATGGTGTAGGGGTAAGCGTGGTTGCCCCTCACCCAGTCGGCTTGGGTTCGATCCCAGACGGTCGCGGTGGCATTTTTCGAGACGAGATTTGTCTGATCACCTTCCGTCGGACTAGAAGTAAATGTTGGCCCCGGTCTAACCTACACAGCAAAAAATCTTGCACATCACCTTCGTCAAAAAAGACACTTAATATTACACACTTCATGTACAATTTTTGTAAACACAAAAAAAAAAACTTGCAACCGACGGGATTCAAACCCAGCACCATCAGTAAAGACTGGCGCCTTAGCCCGCTCAGCCATCAGACTGATGAAGAGTGGAAAGGATAAAGGTATATATGAGCGTGACATTTCGGTCAAGTTCCCATACTGATGAGCTACATATTTCATGGTGTAATATTACACGTAATTTAATAAAATAAAGCAAAATTTATTTTACACCCAGGCCTTCTACACGCAGCTGGATTACTATTTTTTAAGATGTATAGAGGTTAGGTCGTTAGCGCTCAGTCCAGGTGTAGGAGTCGTCTCCCTAGGTGGAGTCGCTGGTAGGCAGTTGGACTCACAATCCAAAGGTCGTCAGTTCGAGTCCCGGGGTGGATGGAAGCATAGGTGTAAAAAGAGGTTTGTAATTGCCTCATCAATCAAGCTTTCGGACACCTAGTTTCAAGGCAATGCTGTAGAGCGAACAATTAATTTACTTTTTGCAATTCCGTCGTGAAACTAATTACTTTTCTTGTCATTCTTGAACGATGAAATAGCCTACTTTTCTGTACCAAAATTAACAGAATCGAATAGCAACACTTTTCAAAATAAATGCTGAAAAGTTAAACTATTCAGCACTTGTTTCGAAAAGTAACACTTTTCATATTTTTTTGATTTAAACGATTTACTGACAAAATACATGAAAATTTGACATGAAATTTCACTCAGTGTGTGTTTTTTGGAATTGCAAAAAATGTTTTTTGCAATTCCGTCGTGAAACTACTTACTTTTCCTGTCATTCTTGAACGACGAAATAGCCTACTTTTCTGTACCAAAAATAACAGAATCGAATAGCAACACTTTTCAAAATAAATGCTGAAAAGTTCTACTTTTCAGCACTCAAATGGCTGCTGAAAAGTTGAACTTTTCAGCACCTGTTTCGAAAAGTAACACTTTTCAACATTTTTTTGATTTAAACGATTTATTGACAAAATACATGAAAATTTGACATAAAATTTCACTCAGTGTGTGATTTTTGGAATTGCAAAAAATGTTGTATGGAACTCGTTGCAAAACTTGATTTTTTCAGCACTCTTCGTATTTATCCAACTCGGTAAACCTCGTTGGATAAATGTACGACTCGTGCTGAAAAAATCCTCTCTTTGCAACTTGTTGCATAAACTACTAGTATGGGACTCGTTGCAAAACATGTTTTTTTCAGCACTCTTCGTATTTATCCAACTCGGTGAACCTCGTTGGATAAATGTACGACTCGTGCTGAAAAAATCCACTTTTTGCAACTTGTTGCGTAAACTAGTTATTAAACATAATAATGATTTTAGTTTCTATAGCATCGCTACCAATGAGATGAAAGAAATATTTATTTCCAAAACAACACAATCTCAACCCTTTTTCAAAGCATTTCTAATAGTTTCTAATTTTGGCTGACCAACTCATTGACACGGAAAAAGGGTTTGACCATACGGCAACAAATTACTCTTCCCACACTCCCACACACAAACCAACACTGACAGATTGATTAGTTTTAATGACATGAGAAAGCTCAGCGGCAAAATTGCATGAAATCCGCTCCAAATGAAACCAGCTAAATTTTCAACACAGCAAAAAAGGTAATTTGCACCGACTGCTATGTTTGCGACTGTGTGTGTCTGCGTGCAAACAGAAAGCCAAACAAATTATGCGTTGTGGTTTAACGTGTTTTTGTGTGCAAATACTGTCAAACCACACCGTTGGATGCACCGTAGCGAACCTAACCTCCTATCCGGTTGAAAAAAGAGCGAAAACAATGGTTTATTATAAACTGTTGAAACTTAATGAGAAAAAAGTTCGAGTGTGGTGTTCATCAGGTGAAAGCATATTTTAAAAATTTGTATAATTTTATTAATGCTTTAATCGCATTTCTGCCCAGTTGACATAATCCGAAGCGGATTTGCCCAACTGACCCTTTTCCACAATGTTTATAGCTAATACCCCTCATAACTCGCTGCCAGCGCGAGGACGAGCGTCATCACGTGTGGTTGCGCTACTCAAATTTATGGTTCACGTGAACTTTTGATCTCACCTCCACTAATGAGCTAGTTTCAATCACAATGCGGTTCAGCTGGTTTGTTTTGGTACCGCCCAACACGCTTATATTTTTTCTGTATTTTCCATGATATTGGATAATTTAGGCCCAGCGTGCATCGAATTCCAATTAGAAATTCAGTGGCGTGTGAAAACCATTTTACACACAGAATGCGTGCGTGATTCAAATAACCCCCCCGTTTGCCGCAGCAGCAAGTGATTACTTTTGTGTCAAACAATTATGAAATTACACCAAACGGGTCCCATTATTGGGTCCGTGATCAAAGTGTGGTCGGCCTATTGTTTATTGCTTTTCCGGGAAAACTGACCTTTGTGGTTTTGTGCTCGTAATTGTAAATTTGACCAACGGAGATTGCGTTCACTTTGCATCATTTCAAAATAATCTTCTATGATTGCAAAAGCGCAATTCCAGCCCAAAACCGGAATTTTCCAGGTACTTCTGTACTTGACCCTCTCCGATTTCAATGAATATTTGTAGACATGTTATATTAGGCTTATATAAGCCATTTTTGTGTATACGAAATTGTTCCTAGTAGAATTTTGCCTGCTGAATCCGAATCCGGGTCCAAAATTGCTCCAAATGGTCCCAATTTTGAGATACACCCGTTTAAAATGTTAGCGTAGGCCAAAATTAGCTACTTTGTCGACTATTTTATAAAAGAACTATTGCATAAACAATAAAACCAATACATTTCTCATAAAGTTCACGTTTTCCCCTTTCTGAAACACCCCAAGTTTTAAAAAATTGATTGTTTCTATGCATATTTATAGCCATTTTGATATTATGTTATCAGTTGGTTCTCATTCAAGTTTTTCCAACTTGCATGCAAGTCAAATTCTGCTGGGAAATCAATGATAAAAATCATAAATGCTTTGCAGAACATTAAATAAGTTTGTCTTGTCAGCCTAATTAATCATCATTAGATTTTTTCGAAAAGGTCAGGTTTTTGAGTTAAAAATAGAATTTTTGATGATTTTTGAAAAATAATGTCAATGTTTATGTTCGCCAATCTAATTATTGAGTTTAAATTTAATTTGTCTACTGAATCCATTCCCATCATCAAACTTATCCTAATGGACTTTGATTTTGAAAGACCTATCTATGCATGTTTTTACACGTACACGAACACAAAGTTAAGATGTATAGGTAAAAGCCACTAAAACCTAATGGTGCGCTGGTGTGCGTCTTCGCGAAACGTCAAAATGATCTATTGTGCTTAACTAAACGCTTGCGCTTCAACTGCCGAAAGGATTTATTTAAGTTTCAACAATGCCACGAATTTGCCTCAATACTCCGGATAAATATAGTTACATTTGCGGAGAACTAACTTTTACTGCCCAATAACGTAAACTTACACCGCGCGTTACAGAGCTGTAGAGGTGGGCAAAACCGCTCTTTTTTAGGAGCCGCTCATTTTAGTTCGCTCATTAAATAGAGTCACTCTTTTGAACGGCTCTTTCGCTCTTTTTCAAAATTTGGATGAAAAGGTTTTTTTTAAGAATTGTTGATTTTATAAGTTATTTAACATTGGACTATTATAAATTATTTGATAAAAAAAATTAAAACTCAAAACGAGAAGATGGCCTTGAAAACCATAGGTCTTGGTGGTCTCTATGTCAAAATTTCTACTCGAACCTAAACATTCGAGTAATTGATTGGCATCCTAACTAAGATCTAGGGAAGCTGGAAAAACTGCTATTTATTTTAAAGTTGCTTTAATTTCTGCAAGAATAGAACTAATGCAGATATTTTATTTGGAGAAAATATTCTGTGACCACTTTTCTATATTCTGATTAAATCGATAAAGTCTATATTTTTGTTACTATTGAATTATTTCAAATTGCATTTGCAATTCTCATCAAAATAAAAAAATGGGTACTAAATTTTTTTTTTGAAAATCAATAATCTATATATGAGCAATTCTCTACGAAATCGGTCTTTTTTCTTCAATTTTAATTTTTGTATTTTTTAATCCGACTGGAACTTTTTTGGTGCCTTCGGTATGCCCAAAGAAGTCATTTTGCATCATTAGTTTGTCAATATAATTTTCCATACAAATTTGACAGCTGTCCTTACAAAAATGATGTATGAAAATTCAAAAATCTGTATCTTTTGAAGGAATTTTTTGATCGATTTGGTGTCTTCGGCAAAGTTGTAGGTATGGATATGGACTACACTGGAAAAAAAATAATACACGGTAAAAAAAATGGTGATTTTTTATTTAACTTTTTGTCACTAAAACTTGATTTACAAAAAAAACACTATTTTTAATTTTTTTTTATTTTTTGATATGTTTTAGAGGACATCAAATGCCAACTTTTCAGAAATTTCCAGGTTGTGCAAAAAATCATTGACCGAGTTATGAATTTTTTAATCAATACTGATTTTTTCAAAAAATCGAAATTTTGCTCGTAAAAATTTTTCAACTTCATTTTTCGATGTAAAATCAAATTTGCAATAAAAAAGTACTTTAGTGAAATTTTGATTAAGTGCACCGTTTTCAAGTTAAAGCCATATTTAAGCGACTTTTTTGAAAATAGTCGCAGTTTTTCATTTTTTAAAATTATTGCACATGTTTGCCCAGTTTTGAAAAAAATATTTTTGAAGAGCTGAGAAAATTCTCTATATTTTGCTTATTCGGACTTTGTTGATACGACCTTTAATTGCTGAGATATTACAATCCAAAGGTTTAAAAACAGGAAAATTGATGTGTTCTAAGTTTCACCCAAACAACCCACCATTTTTTATCGCCAATATCTCAGCAATTGATGGTCCGATTTGCAATGTTAATATATGAAACAATTGTGAAATTTTCCGATCATTTCGAAAAAAAAATTTTCGGAATTTTCAAATCAAGACTAACATTTTAAAAGGGCGTAATATTGAATGTTTGGCCTTTTTGAAATGTTAGTCTTGATTTGAAAATTCCGTTGTTTTTTGTAGATCAAGTTTTAGTAACAAAAAGTTAAATTAAAAAATCACCAAATTTTTTTTACCGTGTATTATTTTTTTCCAGTGTAGTCCGTATCCATACCTACAACTTTGCCGAAGACACTAAATCGATCAAAAAATTCCTTCAAAAGATACAGATTTTTGAATTTTCATACATCATTTTTGTATGGACAGCTGCCAAATTTGTATGGAAAATTATATGGACAAACTAATGATGCAAAATGGCTTCTTTGGGCATACCGAAGGCACCAAAAAAGTTTCAGTCGGATTAAAAAATACAAAAAAAATCGAATGACCGAAACCCTAGAGAACTGCTCATTTATAACAAAAATCATGCCATCTTAAAACGGTTTTTCCAAAAGACGGTTCTTTTTTTGAGAGCCACGGTTCGTTCGCTCTTTTCAGTGAACCGGCTCTTTGAGCGGTTCGCTCTTTTTTGCCCACCTCTCTGAGAGCTGTACTTCGGCCAGGTAGTTCAATTGGGGAAACCATGGGTGCCCGGAATTTTCTGTTCTTCTTGATAAATAACTTCACGGAAAGATATATGGGAAATTCTTTTAGCAACGGCCTTAAATTAAAAAAAAACAAAAGCATAAAAAATATTTCTGTTTTATAGGCGAAAAACAAGTTTGCGAAAGTTACCTCAGTAACGAAACCAGTTGTATGGCTTCAGCAGACAAAGATACATTAAAAATGATCAATTAGACTGACGAGACATCGACTTTTAGCCATCTCCGATTCTTACTTTAACTTAAAATAGATTTTATTTTGCAAAAATAATCGAAAACTCAATTTTTACTCAAAAACCCAGCTGAAATAATATATTGTAAGAGAAAAAAAATCAAACTCCTACAATATATCATTTCAACTGAGCGTCTACGTCACTTTTGTTTATTTGAGCAGTATTTGCATAATTATTGATGTCCGAGATTCTTCTGAATCGTATTTAAACTAAATCTGTAAACTTTTGTTGTTTTACTTGGGACTTTGATATAAAATGGCTATTGGTGGTTGGTTTCCACCAAAAAAATACAAACATTTGAAAAAGGCTTATCAAAAATCGTAAATCCACTCTAACTTTTTACAAAAAAGTGTCAAAAGAAGCGTTCTTCAATTTTATAAATGTGTTTCGAAGACACCGAAATTGCCAAAAATAAAACAAGAAAGTTACACACTTTTTTGAAGGGTAACCCTAGCACATTTCATATAGAATGCTGTAGAATTAACAGATTTAGAGAAATAAATCCGGTGTCTTCAGCAAAGTTGTTCACAATGATTAGCACTACAATACTGCTGAAGAAAGTATACCCCAATCGAACCACAACAAAAAAAAAATCGTTGTCTTATTTTTGTTTGTCGAGCTTAACCATTAACAACCACTACTCTTAAGTAATTTAGAATTTTTAAATCCAAGTTCACCCGTCGTCACCCTTTTAAAAGGTGTTGAGACAGGCGGGAAGGTGCTACTCCACACTCAGTCGCCAGCCAGCGACAAGTTAAGACGTGTTTTGCTCGTGTTGTCATCTCGCTTGCTTGGAAGTTTTTGACAGATGGAGGTGGAGGAATCCTCCGAGGACGAAGATTTTCGTCCCGTCCGCGGGAATCGGAAGCGGAAGAAGTCCAGCGAGGTCACTGGAATCGGCATCGAAGGAGAAAAAGTTGAGAAGACCCTCCTCAACAACAACAAGTTCAGTCCGCTAGCCGATAACAAAAACAACAACAATGCCAGCCCAGCTGGAGGAGGGGACGCCCTGGCGGTTCCACCACCCGGCCAGTCGGCAGGTAAACAAAAGCAACCACCTTTGGTGGTGAAGAACACCACGGATTTTTACAAGCTCGTGGCGATAGTGGAAAGTTGTAAATTAGGTTTCAAACCGATTTACAAACTAACCCGATTTGGAACCAAGGTGACCTGCTTCTCTGTCAAAGATTTTGACAAGTTGCAAGAGATACTCAAGAAGAAGAAAGTGGAATTGTACACCCACGATCGGCGAAACGAACGAAATCATCGGGTGGTTCTTCGTGGTTTTTCTAATGAACTGAAACCGGATGAGGTCAAGTACCTTCTGAAGAGGGATCTCAAGCTGGACGCGCTGGATGTGCATATCATCAAGCGGAAGGAAAAGTCCACCGTGGACGAAACTCCGTACATTGTGGTCTTCCCCAAGGGATACACCAATCTGAAGAAGCTCTCTGCAATGAAAGTTGTGGCAAGCACTATCATCCGGTGGGAGGCCTACCGGAACAAGCGGCCGAACGTGACCCAGTGCAGGAACTGCTTGCAGCTGGGTCATGGAACCAGGAACTATCACCTGAAAGGCAGGTGCAACAACTGTGGGGGTCCCCACAAGACGGACGAGTGCAATGTCCAAGAAGCCGAGCCGAAGCGGTGTGCTAACTGCTCTGGGGCCCACGAAGCCACGGGCCGCAGCTGCCCTAAGCGTGCGGACTTCATCCGGTGGCGCCAGCAGGCGTCGAAACCGAAACCGCCGGCAAGGAAGGCGGAGAAGCAGAGTCCAGCAGTTCCGGCGTTTACGCCGGCGGAGTTCCCTCCGCTGCCGGGCGCAGTTCCGGACGGAAAATCCAAGGATCGCTCTCGTCCCGCAGGAAGCAGCCAAGGTGGACCCCGAGACGGTGGAGCCACAGAGAAGGAAGCCGGGGAGGTACTCTACCGTTCGGCTGAGCTGGGGATTTTCTCCGAGTACATCGGCAGGTTCAAGACCTGCAAGACCCGCTTGGACCAAGTAACCCTCGTTAGTTACATGATCTCCATGTATGGAATTTAAGGAGTTTTTTTTTGTTATTGTATATTGTTTTACTGATCCTCGGTCTCAAGCTGGTCACAGCACCTAAAAGGACCTAATAAAAATAAGTAAAGAAAAAAAAATTAATCCAAGATGGCGGCCAAAAAACCAAATTTGACTAAAATTGAGCCACAGAATTCGAATTTGATGTTTTTTTCATAAAAATATTTTAATTAGGTCCTTTTCGGTACTGGAACCTGGTTAGGACCGAGTCGGCTTTTGTTATTACATTTTACTTAAAGCTAAGAATAATTACAGAGGATCTTGAGTGTAAAAGTTAGTGGGAGGGGAGCCGATTACCCGCGGAAAACGAATTTGATGTTATAAGCAAGAAAAATGATTTGATTGCCCTCAGCAGGGATGCCAGATGCACAGATTTGTCTGTGTTCCACCGACATTTAAGCTTGTGTCAGACATTTTTTGAGGTGCACAGACTACATTAAACGAATAGAACTTCTTTACATTAATATTTTGTAAAAATATCAACCGAAACATATTACGTTAGTCTTCAAATGATTAAAACGTAATTTCTGATGGATTTCTATGACTATAAATTAAATATAAATTACACAGACTTTTGAAATAACCATGTGGCATCCCTAACCCGCATATTAGGGTGGTCCAAATCCGGACTTTTTTGGGGCTACCCCCTGAAATCAAAGATTGACTCATCACTAGGCTAAATTCCAAATTTGAGCTCATTCTGACCACGGGAACCCCTCCCTCCAATCGCTTAAAGTTTGTATGGGAAAAATCGTCAAAATGTATGGAGAAAAGCAACTGTTTTACTTTTTTATCTGTGGAAGGCGCCATAGTTATCCGATTCTTACCATTTCTCAAATGTAGAACCTTCATTAAATTTAGAACAACTTTCCCGAAGACACCATATTTTTAGGATTTTTTCCCGCGAAGTTATTAGCCCCCTAAACTGACCATTTTTGCGCGGCCAGCTGTAAGGGGCTACCTAACAACGATGTTTAATTACAATTCGTACACGCACGTGCGTCTCGTGGCGCAGGGGTAGCGGCTTCGGCTGCCGATCCCGATGATGCTATGAGACGCGGGTTCGATTCCCGCCTTATCCACTGAGCTTCTATCGGATGGTGAAGTAAAACGTCGGTCCCGGTTTCTCCTGTCTCGTCAGAGGCGCTGGAGCAGAAATCCCACGTTAGAGGAAGGCCATGCCCCGGGGGGCGTAGTGCCAATAGTTTCGTTTCGTTTTTTACACGCACGTGCTCTCTCTCAGGTTCAAACTCTCTCACGAGCTTGCTCGCCTGCCTGCCTGCCTGCCTGTTTGCCTACAAGCGCGCGCGCTGTTTCTCTGCTTGGACTTTTGTCGTCGTCATCGTTTTCGTTCCGCTGCGCTGCGTTCCTGGCATGTTTATTATAATTTTCAGGATATATTTCGATATTTATTTCGAGATATAAAATTAGATGTAATATGTGATTAACAATAGATATCATATTATCAGAGCGTGTGTGAGAGAATATAAATTTCGATAAATTAGTTCCTCCATGAATTGTCATCTGTTATTATTGAGTAAATTTTTAAATAGGGATATTGTAATTTAAATTTATTTTTTTTTTAAATGGTACCATATCAAACTCAAGACTGGGATTTTAACTATTCTAGAAAAAATAAAAGACTATTTTTAACTTAGTCAAGTATAGATTTCAGAAAGAACAATACACTTAGACAATTCATCGATTATGGGAACTGTTTTTTTTCACTTTTGTATACTATCAAACAAGCTTAAAAAGAACATATTTGAAGTTTTTTCGTAGCCCTATGATCACGACTATTTTTCATTCCATACAAAATATTTTAATCTGCCGAAAATATAACAATCTTCCTTACAACAAATTGTGGTATATTTTGCTTTTGACGATTATTAGAAGTTTATGTCAGATTCCGAAACATCCAAAAAGTGCAACGAGCATGAGCAGCATGAGCATGGTTGACTGCCAATGAGCTGCTACTCCGTTATTGACAGATCAGCTGAAGTTAAACAATGAATCGAAACATCCAAAAAGTGCAACGATGTCTAAAAGAAAAGCCTCAAAAATAGAGATTGTTGAGTTAGCTAGTTTTATATCTGGAATCAAATTGCCTTCGAATGGACAAGCAGTTTGTTGGATGATATTTAGAGTAAAAAAACAAAATTTGTATTACCTGAAGATTTTTTTTAAATAACTCTAATGAGCATATACGAACAACTGCTTGTAATGTTTGGAAAAACGAACAAAACCTGTTCATTTGCTTTAATCTTTTAAATGAGCCTAAGCCAAAGCCTACGCTGCCTTTTATTCATTTTTTTTTCGGTGCACTTTTAAAAAAAATTGACGTGATCTAAGAATTTATATGCTAAATATATCTCAAAACAAACCTGCTATTTTAATTGAAAATTATAAAAAAACATGCCAGGAACGCAGCGCAGCGGATAGCAAACGAAAACGACGACGACGACAAAAGTCCAAGCAGAGAAACAGCGCGCGCGCTTGTAGGCAAACAGGCAGACAGGCAGGCAGGCGAGCAAGCTCGTGAGAGAGTTTGAACCTGAGAGAGAGCACGTGCGTGTACGAATTGTAATTAAACATCGTTGTTAGGTAGCCCCTTACAGCTGGCCGCGCAAAAATGGTCAGTTTAGGGGGCTAATAACTTCGCGGGAAAAAATCCTAAAAATATGGTGTCTTCGGGAAAGTTGTTCTAAATTTAATGAAGGTTCTACATTTGAGAAATGGTAAGAATCGGATAACTATGGCGCCTTCCACAGATAAAAAGTAAAACAGTTGCTTTTCTCCATACATTTTGACGATTTTTCCCATACAAACTTCAAGCGATTGGAGGGAGGGGTTCCCGTGGTCAGAATGAGCTCAAATTTGGAATTTAGCCTAGTGATGGGTCAATCTTTGATTTCAGGGGGTAGCCCCAAAAAAGTCCGGATTTGGACCACCCTACCGCATATCCTATAAATCGAGGATTCGGAAAATCGGCCTTCGTCATGCACACGAAACTGGTTTAACGAGTCTACACCAAAATTTTGAGAGGTTTTGGTCAATGCAGTGTTGAGATATCGTGGGACCTGTTATTTGAAACTACTAACTTTAAATAGCTATGACTCGGCAATGATATAACCAAATGTCCTCAGATTTATTTTTTATTAGAGAAAAATGTATTTTTTAATATATACACAGAAAACAGATTAAAAAAAGGTTAAATGTCTGCTCAAACCAACCTCTGACATTTTTGCCGATTTGCATGTATGTAACCCTTGTGGAGTTTTTTCATAATTATTTGAGGATTATTTTTTATTTAATTAAAATTAAATTTCAAAAGGTGATTTAAACATTTTAACAGCAACTTTTTTTATCTTCGTATGATCTTTTATAACTGGATTCACATTCAATCTGAACAACCAAGACCCTATTCTGAGAAAATAAGACACTCTGGACTTAGCATTTTTAATGTGCTCAGTATTCGAGATTTGGTGAATTTTAAAAATATATACACACATACAGTTAGTAAATTTCAATTACTTTTTTACAATTTTTCGAGCTTTGGAGACTTGATTTTAAATGTCGAAGTGTAGTTCATTACTATTTCGCAATTTTTTTTGCTTCAGCCATAGTGCTTGATTGTGCATAATCTGAATTAAAAAATGAATTTTAAACATATGGATTTTTTTAAATACATAAAATCTGGACAAAAATGATTAAAATTCATTAAAATAAATGAATGCCGAGTTTTCAATCGATAAAAAATGCATCCTTGAAATTTTTTATTCAAAGCTGAGGAAACTTCCTACAATTTTCGCTCATTTTTTTGAAAATCGAATGTCACCTAAATAGACTGTTATTTGCAACTGACGATATCTTGGAAACTTTTGCTCTGATTTTCAATGTTAGGAAAGAAACTTTTGCAAAATTTTCTAATCTCTAAATTAACAATAAAAAGTATTTGGTTTAAACTATGAAATCAAGAAAATTATCCCATTTAAAAGTAGAGTTTGAATGAATTGCCCCCAATAGTGACTTGAATGGAACAGTTGACACTCGCTGTGCTGATATTGAAGAGACCCTCAAGGGTGGGAGAAAAAAAAACGCAGGGACTGAAAATCTATCGATACATGAAGATGTATTGAGGAATCGATGATCGGCAATGAGAGCGTCGACTGTAGTTAGGAATATTTTTTTTATCAACGCTGATCAGTAGGTAAACCACCCAATATAAGTAATTCCATGTTTCTGTTGCGTCTGTCCTCTACCGAGTTATGCATTTTCCTTAAACTTGTGTGTTTTTGGAACAAAATATATTTTTTTATTAAAGTTTCTTATGTTAATCTAATTTGCGATCGAAAAATACTTACAGAAACTTGATAGATAATCTGCACCATTTCGAGACATGCTTATTTGAAATTAGTCTTGATTCCATAATTCACAAAATTTTTTTTCTAAGAGATAAAAAAAAATAACAAATGTTTCAAATCTTCAACATTGCTAAATTGGACATTTAGTCGCTGTTACAATGGCATTAGTATAATGGGGGGCTATTTGGGTGAGTTTTAGAAAACTTAAATTTTCTTGTTTGTTTCACATCTTCAATGTCTCTTCTAGCAGCGATTGGATTTTAACCATTTTCGATATGTTACGTACAACATCCTAAAAAATCATAGAACTGTTTGGTTACGCGACCTTCAAATCAGTAAACAATGTTTTCACTTGATCTGTAAGTGTATTCAGCTATGCTTTAAAAATGTCAGCCGTTCCGTGGTTTTTACGAAAACGCATTTTTTGACCAATTCAATTGCTAAAAAAAATACGAGTCTGATAATTTTGGCCGAGGAACACTCATGCCATATTTGAGCTAAAACGAAGCATGATCGAATCTGAATCCTGCTTGTTTGCAGAAACTAAAAAAAACAAACAAAATCCGATTCCCAAATTTGGACAGCATTGCTCATCTGTAAAATTTTCCGATACATTGCCAAAACCTTGGTACAGAAAAGTAAACAAAAAATCATGTTTATTCTGGGAAAAAGGAGGTATATTTTGCAAGTGAATCAATGGACTTTAATTTTTTCATTCAATCTAAAATCTTAATCTATATACAGCAATTCCATTTGAAAAGAGCCTAAACCAAAAAAAAAGTTCTCCGATCGGGCTCAAAATTTTTCTGGGGGTTCCTTGGCCAAAATAATTAGACCCGTATTTGTTTGCCACAGGTTGCCTATCGTGTTAGGTGGTTCAAAATGGCATTTTCGTCATTTTCGCAAAACCACTTTTTTCTAAAATCATATCTCGCGCCATTTCATCCGATTTTAGCTGTCTTAGACGCAAAGAAAGGTGATGAGTTTGGTTATTTGGAAAAATAGTAAAGTTCCAAATCTAGCTTAACTATTGAAAAGTCGTATGAAAACTTAAAATGGCGTTTGACGTGTCGACAAAGAGCTATGTCTGAAAATATTTTATCGATTTCGAAAATTTCACATAACATATCAAAATTGGCGATGTCGAACCGTACGTTTCGAGATATGATTTGAAAAACTGCGTCGACGCCACGCGCAAAAACGGAAATGACGAAATCGGCAAAAATCAACTTTTTCACTAAAACTGCGATAACTTTAAAATTTCAGCGATGACCTATACATGTCTGGGTACCAAAATTTTCGTAATTGAGAGACGCAACTTTTGGTACCATAACATCTATAGGTCATCGCTGAAATTTTAAAGTTATCGCAGTTTTAGTGGAAAAGTTGATTTTTTGCCGATTTCGTCATTTTCCCGTTTTTGCGCGTGGCGCGTCGAAAAACGCAGTTTTTTTTTCAAAAAATCATATCTCGGAAACGTACGGTTCGACATCGCCAATTTTTTGATATGTTATGTGAAATTTTCCGAGGAATCCGATAAAATATTTTCAGACATAGGCTCTTTGGTCCAGACACGGTCAAAACGCCATTTTAAGTTTTCATACGACTTTTTCAATAGTTAAGCTAGATTTTGGAACTTTTACTATTTTTCCCAAATAGCCAAACTCATCACCTTTCTTTGCGTCTAAGACAGCTAAAATCGGATGAAATGGCGCGAGATATGATTTTTAGAAAAAGTGGTTTTGCGAAAATGACGAAAATTGCCATTTTTTGAACCACCCTAGCACGATGTAGGCCACCCTAATGGCCAAACAAAAAAATACGGGTCTAATTATTTTGGCCAAGGAACCC
This sequence comes from Culex quinquefasciatus, assembly GCF_015732765.1. Lineage (NCBI taxonomy): Eukaryota > Metazoa > Arthropoda > Insecta > Diptera > Culicidae > Culex > Culex quinquefasciatus. Next base: position 79,157,756 of record NC_051861.1, on the reverse strand, counting down.
CCAGAAAAATTTTGAGCCCGATCGGAGAACTTTTTTTTTGGTTTAGGCTCTTTTCAAATGGAATTGCTGTATATATAAAATTCCGACGATTTTATTCGAACGTGAATCAGTTCAATACAGAGCGTCATATCGAGGTGCTTTTTGTTGCGTTGGGTTCGTAAAAGTCCAAGGAAGGTTCTTACGCCAAAAAGTGGCAACTTTGGCCGCTCTGGAACCGATTTCGGAAAATTTGCAGATTGTATGGGAAAAGCTGCGTAAAATCAAAATTTGATCACAGGAGGCTGAATTAGCAAACAAGCAAGAAACGTCAGGAGACCAACAAAGGGCAGGACGAAGTTTGCCGGGAAGAGCTTGTACTTTTATAGTTTTGCTGACTTTGTAAGTTAGTTTTTCATTAAAAAATATGATTTATTGATGCTTTATCTATAGTTTGTGGTTTGGACACATTTCAGATTTGCATAGGAAATCTCTTTGCGCCTAAGCGTCAAAGTTTTTGGAAAATGGATATGATTACCAGAAATAAACAGTCTTTAAACCGGAAAAAAGCGTAACTTCAACTACCAATCACTCTCTCAAAACGACCTACGTGGTGACCCAAAATCCGGGCCGACCCCCGGAGGACAAATTTTCCCGGAGATGGCGCCCCGGAAGTCAGCGACCAGACTAGAGACCCACATGGCCACCCCGTAATGGCCGCGCCGCCCCGCTCATTGCGTTGTGATATTTACGATTATGATTATTGTTATCGTTCGCGTTTTTTTTTTTGCCGAAAATTGGAAGATTCTTGCAGTGAAGTAAGAAAACACGTGTGGGCGAGCTCGAAGACAACGTGGGTGACCGGGGCACGTGTCGGAAGCTGGGGCGCGCCCCCCCTAGTCGAGGGTCATGATTTATGAAAAATGATAATGGAATGTTGCGATAAAACGTGGCAGTCTTCGGGCAGAGATAGCGCGGTTGAGGTTCCGGTTTCGGGAGGAGGCAGGAAGGTGATTTCCAGATGGGTCGTTTTGAAGAAATTGTTTTTTTTTGGTGTCAGGGGACGTTGTTCACCAACTAGCTTGCAATTAGTTGGCGAAGTGATGTCTCAATCTGAGTTTGGAGATGTGATCACAAAAATCAATTGGTGAATTCACTGACCTACAAACTTCAAAAGATTTTCTTTAAGCTTGCGATATTTTAAAGTAGAATAACTAAACTTAACGAGAGTCTTCAAACCCTTTTCAGTAAAGCTGGTAACAGATGTTAGTAACTTGGTCACCACTGAATGACAGTGGATTCTAGTTTGGGTGTATTGATTGAATTCTTCTAGACAATTTTAGAGACTTGGAAACCTTGGGCGAACGAAAATTCTCTATTTCAGCTGATTGATTGTTTTGTTTTTCCAGTCAAAATCTTTACCCCAAAACATCGGAAAAGCCTCACGTGTCAAATTTCCGCCGCTTGATTTGCACAACAATTGTGCGTGCGTGTGCTCGTACTCCCTCTCTGATGATAATGTTTAATAGTGGTGAGCAGCTTTCTTTTATGACAATGCGGGGGTCGTGAAATGTGAAAGTTATTGATGCGTGTGTTTCTCTTTTTTGCCGCTTTCTGTTTTTGTTTATTTTGCCAACTCATCTGGAAGGAACCAAGAGGTGGGTGGGGGAGGGAGAGCCCATCATCAGCATCGCCATGATTGTCGGTGGTGGAGAAGGAGAAAAAAAACAACAAAAAAAGTGGCCACAGGACACCCGTGTGAATCGGAGCAATGTGTTGTCCTCGGGGGTGGGAGGGGTGGCCACGTGGCCCCTTGATGAGGGGGCGTTAGTTGGATTTTGTTTCGCTGCCGTTGGGGAATAAAAATAAATTGGAATTAATTCAAATGTACGCGTGAGGAGTGGGGGAGTTTCGTCGTAAAAATGGACAACAAAGTACGAGCAATTGCGTGTGTTGTTGGGGGTGAGTTTGGGAGAGCGATATCGGATCCAGTGGTAACGCTCTGTAATGGTAATTGATGATTGTGAGGATGACCATTTCGGTTGGAATTAACATGAGATCGAATAATGAAATTATGTAAATTTTTCAAACTAGTTATTTATACAGCTTCAAAGTTTTTATCTCAGTTTTTCAAAAAATAATCTCAATCTTTTTTGTTGTTTCTTCTTGGAACGATCTTTACATTTTGGAAGCCTTAATGATAACATTTTACTAACCGTCAGTGGAGATGACTATGGGTCAAAAGCGATACAGCTCTCTACCAATACTTTACTTTAAATGCCAATCGTTAGAAAATTGACCCAATCTCACCCCTTAGAGGGGGCCACATTGGATCAAATGAAACTAAATTATGCTCAAATACAAAAATATGGTATAAACAAGTCATCCAATAGAGTTTATTGTTCCAGGGAATCGTATTGACATGCTACAATGTTTTAAGCAGAGATTTGCAAACATTGAGGCACTTTTCGAGCAATTCCAAACAAAAATATTAAAAAGTTAATTTTTCAAGAGGTATTTTTTGACCAAAAACGTATCTCAACTTTAGACAGCTGCCAAAATGACAGGATTTGTTCTAGAAACGAGATTTTTTCAGCTAAGTCAACTTAAGATGCCCTCTACACAACCCTTTTAACGGAATTAAGTTTCATTGAGAAGAACCTGAGAGATTGTAAAATCCCCAGACCGAATGTCATGCCCGATGATGGTATTTTTCTTAAATTATACACATTTTAGGAGAGTTTCCATTACAGTGGATGTCATCGAAGGTAGAAACAGAGAAATTTGCATGCATGAGATCTCAAAATCAAAATATTAGGTGATGACTAAGCTTAGTAAACTAACTGCTCAAAAAAAATTCGTTGATTCTTTGATATTTGAAAAACTAATGATTGCAAAACAAATGGGTAGGTGTAAATAATTTTTAAAACAGTTTTTTCATTGCAATATTTGTTCCATGCCTTATAAGTCCAATTTTTATATTTTTTTGATACCCCCTTCCCCCCTGACTTTGACCAGAGTCTAAAGACATAAATTTCAAAAATATTTGCAACGGCCTAATTGATAAACGGCCTGAAATATGCTCTAAATTGCCTGCTAAATCTTTTGATAAAATTTTAGGAACCACTTTTAAACTTTTTATTATGTTTTTTACAAATTAGAAAAAAAATTTCTAAAATTTCATATTTTAAAGCAATTTTAATTTTGCTCATTTTTATACATTTGTCTAAAAAAATCGCTTGCTCCGTGCTTTATCTCATTCTTATTAATTTTGCATTTTAAAGTTAATTCAATTCAGATACATCCTTGTATCGTCAAAAAAATAAAAATAAAGGTTTTTCTTGCGACCAATATAAATATTTTACAAAGCTTAAATTTTTTTCAAAAATCCGTTCTTAAAATTTCATTGATAAAACTTTAAAACAGGCGAAGAGAAAGATTCAAAACTGTTCTACAATTTCTATTCACACTTTTTAAATTATATTGGGAGAGTTTTTTACCGATGGAAAAAATAACTTTTTAGGGGAAGTAAACTCATTTTGGTCACGCTAAACTTTTCGATCTATTTCGTCACTTTTGCAGTTTGACGCTTCAAACAACTTTTTCAGATACCGATGCCTCTGTGCTCTCTTATGCTAACTAGATAGGATAACCAGCAAGCTTAGTACAAAAGAGCACAGAGGCATCGATACGTCAACAATGGAGAGTTGCTTGCTCACTTTTCTGAGCTATTTTTTGCTTCGAAACAGTCTAAAACTCTGTATGAACGCTGCAATTTATACAAAGTTTTGATTAGAATTATTAGAATTTAGAATATTTAGAATATTTGCCCTAGTGTTCAAACCACATAAAATCTTAAAATATTAAAATTGATGTGCATTTTTTTGTACTATGACTTTTCTAACCAAGGTCAAAATACTGAGCAAAAACAAAGCTACAACTACAACTGTGTCGAATTGAGTGAAAATTAAAAAAAAAAATACGTGTTTTTACAAGAAGTACCAAATAACACATAGTCCTTGAAATCGTGAAAATTCACTAACCATATACATAGCTAACAAAACTTTAGTCGAAATCCTCTGCCTTTAAATCTTGAGGCTCCATATCTAAAGCTTATATAATTATAATTATATAATATAATTATATAATATAATAATATATATAATTATAATTATAATTTAAGTTCTCAAAGCTCACGTTTGATGAAGTCTCAATATGTGAATCTTAAGTTTTCACACCACCGCTTCAAATCTATTCTCTTTCTACATAGCTTATGTTGATAACCGTAATTACAAATTTCAAAATCCTCAACATTCAACCCTTAAGTCTACAAAGTTGAGTCTTTATAACTTCAGTCTACAAAAACTCTTTCACCTCTCTCTTCAAATCAGCCCGAAAAATTAAAGGGCAATTTTTTTTTCAAGTGGACATAATTGTCTTGAGAGTCACTTTGAACAAGTTTGAGCTGATTTAAAATATTTTGATAAAATTTTATGTATGTTGATTTCCTGGCATGTAATTTAAATGTTTATATATTTTCTGCCCCACCTCACAGTCCGTCGTTTTCCGCTTGACAGTGCCGCCCTAAGTAGCACTCATAACTTGTCGACTGTTGAATAATAGTTAGACAATTGTTTTTGATAAACATACGAGAAAAAATCTGAACATAACTTAAATAAGAGTTTGTTTTACTGCTTGTATAACTGACTTATGTAACTATCGTGTTTTGTGCCACAAAAGTGTTAAAACACAGTCAACTTCACACTTTTCCAACAAAACACAACATAGGAAAAATTTTCACCTATTTGGAGGGTTCCATCCAATTTGCTGATTTACACTGTTTAAACAACTTATTTTGGAACACCTTCGATAGAAACTTGCTTGCTCACTTCCGTTTGAGGTATTTATCACTTGATTTCAGTCGAAAACGCTTTTTATGAGCTGTAATTGAACGTCAAAATCCTGATATGTCATGATGCTGTTCCCTCATCTGCATTGTATTCCTCGAAAACAGTTTGTTGAATAAGAATAATATTGCACTGTTTTTTTCACTGCTTATCTAACATTGTCATGTGACAGCATCTTCTGAAAAATGGGCGTGGCCAACCATTCTATAAATAACCTTAGGTTTTCTCGCTTTGTTATACAAATGTTATCGGAGAATAGGTTTTATAACTGATATTCAACAAACATATTCAACATGACATTGCGTGTTGTTAGGTGGTGTAAATTTGTACGTGAGGTATTTAGAGTTTCAATAATGTTTATTTATCGAAGATTGCAATAATTTTAATTGTTGACCGATTATTTATAAAAATATCGCCGGTAAAAGCTACAAAAAATATCAGCTTACGGAATTCATGATAGAGAAAACAACAAATTAAAATCACACCAATTTTCAATGTTACTCCGTGGTACGGTAATCAAAATGACAGTTGAAACGGTTTGTTATAACAAAGTTACATAATGGAGTTATAAAAACTGACTTGAAACAAACTTATATAACTTTGTTTCCAATGACAGCCTTTTCTGGAGTTAAGTTGAATAGCTCACTGCAGTATAACAAAGCTGACAGCAGCCTGCTTATTGACGTTTAGGCCAGCTTGTTTACTATGAAGCCTCGTGGAGAGATGTGGAAGCGCGCCTGGACCTGCCGTGGAGATAACAAAAAGTCGTCGAAGTCATCGGATCGAATCATGGGAAAGGCGAAGTTCATCAAAAAAATGAAAATCTAAAAGTTCTCCATGAAGAGGGTTTCACATGAATCACAGTTACAGAGCGCGAAAATATTTTTTTTTCATACAATTTCAATTTTTAAATAAATCGGGCAGAAACAAGCGTACCAAAATAGTCAGAAATACTATTCATATTGGCTTCGTCGTTGATTGAAATTCTGATAAGAACTGTTTGTTTACATGTAAGTTGGGTAACGGTTAGACAATTGTTTTCAATCTATCTTTCCTTTTCAGTGAGCGCTTTGATTTGACAGCACAGCCGTTAACCACGCCCCTTTTTTCGTTTAATCTCTTGTTAGCTAGCACAGTGTTGTCAGATACATTTGTATAACTTACTCTGATAACTTGCATCTTATTCTGGCAAGTTATACAACAGAAAAAAGTGCGCTTTTTCCAATTCACAGGAGTTGTAGAACAAGTTGTGGTAACGAGGCCGTTCGGTTATACAACCAGTTAGGAAATACGTTTATCTGACAAAGTGTGTTGCTTGGGGCAGTTTGACAGCTGTCATACTCTGTGTAAAAACCACCAGCTGTTATTTTTAGCGAATAAAGCATACATGTTAAAAAATGAGCGAAATAGGCAGGAAAAGATTGATAACAGCCAGATTTCAACATTTTTTGTTGTTTAATTGATCAGTTGATTTCCCAAATGCAACGCAGTTGAGTTCGAAACTAATCAAAATGTTGACAGCAGTGTTGCAAACGAGTGATATCAATGACTATCGTATAATTCCTGCGCCCAAGTGTTGTCTCGTGATTCCCAGCAAGGACATTCTCTTTTTTCTCGACTACGCGCTCTCACCGATGATTCTTTCGAACTCTCCGGAAAAGAGAAAGATAATGGAAAATGCGAGTAAGTAAACACAAAAGCGTGGTCGGCTATGTTCGGCTTTGAAAGTATCAGGAAACAAGGGCAGCAAAACTTTCGGAACAGTTTACAGATTGGCCAATGTTCAACAAATCATGGAAAATCGATAATTGAACATAATGATTTGCTTTAACCTTCATGTGAAAGCTTTTCTTGCGATCTTTCGATTGATGTATAGACCGGCTGTATATATTTACGTTTTATATCAAGTTTTTAAAAGAAAAACAGTGACCATTGAAATCCACAAATTCGGAACACTTTTTTCTTACGATGTAAACAAACTTTTTTTCTCTCCAAGAGTACTTTTTTTTTACAAAATAATGACTTCACACTCTGAAACCAATAAAACTCATGCTTAGTAATGTTTTATGAATGGTCTGATAACTTTTTTGTGAAAATATCAGTTAAATTCAGGTGTTCCACAATTGTGAGAGGCACAATAACATCCCACAATCATGGAACAGGCAATTTGGAGGGAGTGTTTCGCTGCTCTGGATAAAATAGTCTTGAAAGGCAGGTTTTTGTTTAAAAAGTACTACTTTTACTAGTGAAATATCAAGAGAATGTCCATGTCCAAATAAAGGTCCTAAAAATAATAGGGTCGACAGAAAAGCTGCATTTTGCATACTATTGACAATTTACCACAAAAGTGTTCCGAATTTGTGGGCGTTCCGAATATGTGGGATGACTGTAGCTGAAAACCGAGTTTGATAAAAAAAACCCTGGTTGACAGTTAACAACAGTTTGTTTTTAAAAGTATTTTGACACTTTATGTCACTTATACCAGTTTATTTATATTTTGATATGCTATAGAAGTGCTCACCATAAAATGGCGTTAACAATAACAATTCTTTATGACAGGAAAGTAACTCAGTTTAACTTTCAAGAAAAAACAATAGCGTAAATAGTATTTTACAAAAAATAATACCTTGTGATATTCCGTTCAGAGAATCGACGTCCTTTATCAAAACAGTAATAAAAGAAAGAGACAGGGAGACAGGGAGACAGGGAGACAGTGTGCAGGCAACTCATCGCAGCAGAACCAAAACAAACACATATCGTGCAACGCAGACGGGGAGGGAGTCACTCACGCGAAAACAATAGAAGGAGCAGTTTGACAGACAACTCAAACCCAAGAAAAAACAAAACTGAGATAGAGAGAGTGAGTGGTTGCAAGAGAGAGAGAATGCGGATTTTTTTTTGGTTGTTGCGAGAAAGAGAAGGAAACACATACCATTCGATCGTGATCATAGTCATAGGCGCCACTGTTACTGTAAGCGTCATTTGAGTATGATTTGCGTGTGCGTGTGGCATTTCTGTAGTAGTAGTTGTAGTTGTTGTTGTTGTTGGAGTGTAGTAGTGTGTTGGTGGTGGAGGTGGAATTGGATTTGGTGGTGAAGGTAGTAGTAGAAGATGATGAAGTTGATGGTGAAGATGGTGATGAGGCCCTGGACCGATAGCGTACCTTGGCGCCGACCTCTCGCGTTGAGATGCCCATCTTCTCGTGGTGCCGCAGCTGCACCGGGTAGATGATCTGGTAGAAGTTGCTACCGATCCGGTCCACCAGCTCCTGGTTCTGCTGGTGCTCCTTCAGCAGACGTTCCACCTCACCTGTGGGAGGAGAGAGAGAAAGAAGTATAATGAGTTACGAGTGCTCACCACAAGATGGCAGTAGCTAGAAAATTTTTATATTTTCACAGTGACTCCGTTAAAAGTTAACGGATTGTTATTTATTTAAACCATAATTATAAATTGCATGTTCTGTTAAAATGTTCCAGTGTTGCCATCCCATAGCATCCACCAGAGGCAGTGATTTATGATCCCACCAGTCGGCGACAGCGAACATCTAATTCTAGGGGACACTTCTAGCATCCTCTTGGCATGTTCACAACCCTGCCCCTAGTTTCGTTTGTTTATCGCTGACGTGTACATGACATTTACAAAGTGCTCTTAAAAGCAGATGCATGTCGGGGCAGAACCTTAAACCGGAGTAAACCTTTGGAGGCCTCCACACTGGTACCGTTTTCTAGGACTTGCAGAGTTCGCAACTCTCAATGAGGAATGGGATTTCATCAGATTTTAAGACAAATTTTGCTCAAGGACGATTCATCAGAATTTTCGTATTTTTTATTCATGCCTGCTTAATCATGAAGCACTTCTTAACTGTACAAAAACAACTTAAATTTATCATCGCTCCCTTTAAATTTAACCTCATCCATAACCGGCGGCACGGATTAAACTTTTACATCGTCTGAGGACAACCTTTGACCGCACTCCATGTCGTATCTCACTTTGGAGGAAACTTTTTTTGCCTTACCAACCCTCCTTCCGCCCCCAGTCTTCACCGTCTGACACCACAAAAATGGTGACAATCCTTTCCTCTTTTTTTCTCGGCCACAGTGCAAAACGCCCTCTGGCAGGCCCAAACCCCAAATCCAACACCCACCCAACCCGGTGTCAAAGAAATTAACTACTTTGTCCCACCCGGAGGCCAAATCCGGCGACGTGGCAGTGGCGTTAGAACCTGGCCACCGGGTGGCAGTAACTTTTCACGGGGTCATGCGGTGGGTTGGTTTTGGTAGAAGCTGGAAAATGCAGGATTTTCAAAATTTATACGAAAGAAAATTGAAAAAATAAAGAAAATTAAAAAAAAGTAAAAAAAAATGAAGATGTAAAAAAATTTAAAAAAAAAATTTAATGAAAATTTAAGGCAAAAATTATAGAAAAATAAAACAAAATTTGAAAAATGAGGGAAATTTAAAAGAAAATGGAAAGGAAAGAAAGAAAATCAGAAGAAAGTCTAAGGAAAATTTAAGGAAAATTGAAAGAAAAATTTAAGAAAATTTAAAGAAAATTTAAAGAAAATTTGAAGAAAATTTAAAGAAAACTTAAAGAAAATTTAAAGAAAATTTAAAGAAAATTGAAAAAAATTGGAGAAAATTGAAAAAAAAAATCAAAGAAAATTTAAAGAAAATTGAAAGAAAATTGAAAGAAAATTAAAAGAAAATTGAAAGAAAATTGAAAAAAAATTGAAAGAAAATTGAATGAAAATTTAAAGAAAATTGAAAGAAAATTGAAAGAAAATTGAAAGAAAATTGAAAGAAAATTGAAAGAAAATTGAAAGAAAATTGAAAGAAAATTGAAAGAAAATTGAAAGAAAATTGAAAGAAAATTGAAAGAAAATTGAAAGTAAATTGAAAGAAAATTGAAAGAAAATTGAAAGAAATTTGAAAGAAAATTTAAAGAAAATTGAAAGAAAATTGAAAGAAAATTGAAAGAAAACTGAAAGAAAATTGTAAGAAATTTGAAACAAAATCGAAAGAAAATTGAAAGAAAATTGAAAGAAACTAGAAAGAAAATTGAAAGAAAATTGAAAGAAAATTGAAAGAAAATTGAAAGAAAATTGAAAGAAAATTGAAAGAAAATTGAAAGAAAATTGAAAGAAAATTGAAAGAAAATTGAAAGAAAATTTAAAGAAAATTGAAAGAAAATTGAAAGAAAATTGAACGAAAATTGAAAGAAAATTGAAAGAAAATTGAAAGAAAATTGAAAGAAAATTGAAAGAAAATTGAAAGAAAACTGAAAGAAAATTGCAAGAAAATTTAAAGAAAATTGAAAGAAAATTGAAAGAAAATTAAAAGAAAATTGAAAGAAAATTGAAAAAAAATTGAAAGAAAATTTAAAGAAAATTTAAAGAAAATTTAAAGAAAATTGAAAGAAAATTGAAAGAAAATTGAAAGAAAATTGAAAGAAATTTGAAAGAAAATTGAAAGAAAATTGAAAGAAAATTGAAAGAAAATTGAAAGAAAATTGAAAGAAAATTGAAAGAAAATTGAAAGAAAACTGAAAGAAAATTGTAAGAAATTTGAAACAAAATCGAAAGAAAATTGAAAGAAAATTGAAAGAAACTAGAAAGAAAATTGAAAGAAACTAGAGAGAAAATTGAAAGAAAATTGAAAGAAAATTGAAAGAAAATTGAAAGAAAATTGAAAGAAAATTGAAAGAAAATTGAAAGAAAATTGAAAGAAAATTGAAAGAAAATTGAAAGAAAATTGAAAGAAAATTGAAAGAAAATTGAAAGAAAATTAAAAGAAAATTGAAAGAAAATTGAAAGAAAACTGAAAGAAAATTGAAAGAAAATTGAAAGAAAATTGAAAGAAAATTGAAAGAAAATTGAAAGAAAATTGAAAGAAAATTGAAAGAAAATTGAAAGAAAATTGAAAGAAAATTGAAAGAAAATTGAAAGAAAATTGAAAGAAAATTGAAAGAAAATTGAAAGAAAATTGAAAGAAAATTGAAAGAAAATTGAAAGAAAATTGAAAGAAAATTGAAAGAAAATTGAAAGAAAATTGAAAGAAAATTGAACGAAAATTTAAAGAAAATTGAAAGAAAATTTATAGAAAATAGAATGAAAACTGAAAGAAAATTGAAAGAAAATTTATAGAAAATAGAATGAAAACTGAAAGAAAAGTAAAAGAAAATTGAAAAATCAAAGAAAATTTGAAGAAAATGTTAAAAAATAGAAGAAAGTTTAAAGAAAATTAAAAGAAAATATAAAGAAAATTTAAAGAAAATTTGAAGCAAATTGAATTAAAATTTAAAGAAAATTTAACTAAATTTTTGAAAAAATGAGGGAAAATTGAAAATAAATAAAAGGGAAAGAAGGAAAATTCAAAGAAAATTAATGGAAAATTGAAAAAAAAAAATTAAAGGAAAATTGATAGAAAATTTAAGGAAAACTGAAAGAAAATTGCAAGAAAATTGAAAAAAAATGAAAGAAAATTGTAAGAAAATTAAAACAAAAATGAAAGAAAGGTGAAAGAAAATTGAAAGAAAGTTAAAAGAAAATTGAAAGAAAATTGTAAAAAAAATAAAGAAACTTGAAAAAAAAACTGAAAGATAATGAAAAACAAACTTTAAAACAAATAAATATAGCTTACAAAAAACTAAATTGTAACAAAATTTTAAGAATAAAAAAACAACAAAAGAAGAAAAAAAACAAAATTTAAAAAAACTGATGAAAAATTAAAAAATTGGAAAAACGTAGAAAAATGTATCAAATAAACAAAAAAACAAAAGAAACTTTAAATACAAACTAAAAGTTAAAATTCATAGACAAATGAAAAAAAAACTGACAAAAGGAAAAATTAAACCAAAAATTGAATGAATATTTAAAAACAATACAAGAATTTTTTTAACAAAATTCTAACAAAACTGAAAAAATAAAGGAATGAAAATTGGAAAAAGAAGAAAAAATACAAATAAACTGAAAACAAATGAAACTTACAGGTTTAAAAATGTAACCAAAAATTTAAGCACTTAAATAAAAAAACTAAACAAATTACAAAAAATTTAAAACACATTGAAAAGAATTGAAAAAAAAATTAAAAAAAAAAAATTGAAGAAAATTAGAAAATGTACAAAAAAGTTGGAAAAAAGAAGAAAAAACAATCAAAATTAAAACAAAATTAATACAAAATTGATACAAAATTGCAAAATAATTGAAACAAAATTTAAACAAAATTGATATAAAATCTATAAAGAATTCTAATCAAATTTGATCTAATAAAAAAACAGCCAGTCTGATGAAAGCATGTCGGGATGTCTTTTGATTAGATTACGCCCCAAGCACTTTTCTTGGCATTATTAATAATTGCAGTTTATCCGAGAAAAGTCGAAAACTTATAACAACAAATAATGCGGCCAGCCCTACTGCGTTGGGTTTACCGCAGTTAGGACTCTGAGAACGGATCACATTCCACAGAATCTACAGGGGTGGAAGGATGCACCGTACCAAACGCTCCTGATAGAAAATTCATACAAAATTGTGCCAAAAGAGCAAAAGAATATCGAAAAAAATAAAATTAAGAAAAAAAAATTATAAACTAAATTAAAAAAAAGAAACAAATCTGAAAGTACTTTAACAAAATCAAATATTTTTTTTAAATCGAAAAATAAGAGAAAATTTTCTTGAAAGGAGGATTTAAGAGATTTTTTCATAAAAAAGGTCCAACACACTAATGTGTTTCATACGTTTATAAGAAACGCTCTAGAATTGAAGAAATTGTTGAAAAATATGAAAAAGAAAAGAATTACAATAATATAGGGGAACTATACCCTTTCTCAGCCTATTTATATTATCGGCCTATTAGCACTTTGATCAGGAATTACAGCTTTCATGAAGTGTTTTTGACTGTTCCAAAGTAATAGATAGCTCAAATAAAAGTGAGCAAGCAACCCTCCATTGTTGATACATCTGAAAATGTTGATTTAATAGCGGAAAACGGCAAAAGTGATGAGAATTGGTCGAACGGCTTAGTGTGATTAAAATGGGTATATTTCCCCTAACTTCGAAGGAATATTTCAATCTTTTTTTTTTAAAGACAGTCACACCGTTCAGACGTTCCACAATTCCGACTGCCAAACCCAAATTTTATCGCCTATCCAGTGTTGCCATTTTCTCTCTCACTCGTGCAAATCTCGCAGGGGTATCTCGAGTTGTCACCCAGCAGCAGCAGCAGTTGTGGCACTAAAAAGGCTGCAAGTCGGCCCGAGAAAAAAAAAAACTTTCCGATGGCCTCGGGCCAGTTCCCAAATTTTACGGGCTTACCCCTGTCACTTTTGAGGTTTTGGCCACAATTTTTGCGGATGAAAGGATGGATGCTCTGAATGGTGTTTGCTTCTTTGGTGGGGGTGGCAACTCTGTTTTTTTTTTCTCCGGAGAGATGTTACGGGAATGGAAAATGAGACGTTAAAATTTAATTACGCATCCTTTTTGCTCGATTCGAGGTGATGGACCTTTTTTAAGGGGATGGCAACTTTTTGTTTTCGGGGAGACCAAACCAGTTTGTCGAGGTTTTTGTGTAGTTTTCCACCACATTTCATCCGAGCAAACCACTTGTGTGTGCTCAAGGACTGGGGACACGTTAATGTGTGAACTTTAGGTAAATTTGACACAAAAAGTCAAGAATTATTTTCAGGGAGTGATTAAAAAGCATTGAAAAGGTATTTTGATAAAAAGATCTAATCTGCAAACTATTTCTGAACAAAACATGCTCAATTTTATTTGTCTCGTCAAATCTCGTTAAACTCACTACGCCTACTCCCCTCTAACAAACATACGCACAATCAAGGAGGTGAGAAATGTCATCCTGTTTCATGCTTTTCGGGCTTTTGTCACCCTTTGGTGTGGTTAAGGCCTACTAGACCAAGATGATTGCCATTTTCGTGCTTCTGAAAGTGGCTCCGGGGCCAGTGTCGTGCTTGCCGGTCCCGGGAAGGAAAACCTTAGCTTTTGCGTGTGACACATTTTGGAGGGGCGAGAAGGGTTCTAAAGTGTGAGTTTAATGAGGACCAAGCGGATGTTTGTATGTGTGGGCAGTACTTTCTCCAAATGGCACCCAGCTGGAGCGGTAAAGTGATGACAGCCACTTCCAGAAATTTGACCCACGAGTTGACTTCCGGGAAATAAGTTACAAGTCTTTTTTGCCATTTTTTTTTAATTTAAAGGACAACTTTTCTTCTTATAAAATAACAACAACAAAATATTTCAAAATTTACACAATTAACAAAATAAACAAAGTAAAAAAAATAACAAAATTAACAAAATTAACAAAATTAACAAAATTAACAAAATTAACAAAATTAACAAAATTAACAAAATTAACAAAATTAACAAAATTAACAAAATTAACAAAATTAACAAAATTAACAAAATTAACAAAATTAACAAAATTAACAAAATTAACAAAATAAACAAAATTAACAAAATTAACAAAATTAACAAAATTAACAAAATTAACAAAATTAACAAAATAATCAAAATTAACAAAATTAACAAAAAAAACGTTACTTAATCCACCTTTAGGTGGTTGGTGCCTTCCTCTCATTTAAAGTGATTCCAAACCCCCTAAAGTGTCCACATGTTTATGGATCTCCCCTAACGTTCGCAGCACCAAAGAAGTCCTATTAAAAATAAGTGATGAGCCATTTTTAAACTGCTTGTAATTTAAGATAGGTAAGTCAGATCTTGAAAATTCTTACTCCACCTAAAAGGTCTTCTCATATGCTTTCTAAAAATATATAACATGTGAGGGTTTCATGGAAAAACCACCCTTTTACCATAATTTTAATTTAATATGAAACAGTGTTTTTAACATAACTTTTTAAATACATGATAAAACTGCATGAATTTAAATAGCAACTTAGGGGACGTTAAGACGGATCGATTAAAAACATTCCGGCCAAAATCGGTTGAGCCTGTGACGAGATATTCCAGTGACATTGATTTGGTACACATGTCTACAACAGCCAAACACACAAACATTTGCTCAGCTGGTTCGATATGTACAAATGAAGGTAGGCCTAGGAGGTCTAATTAAAAAGTTCATTTTCCGAGTGATTTTATAGTCTTTCCTCAGTAAGGTGAGGAAGGCAAAACAAACTGCCTACAGACTTTTTGTTAAGATTGTACATACACCGCCGTGGGTAAATAGATTGAGGTTATGTAACAATATGTGATATGGCAGGTTACTATGCAAAAACCACCCTTTTGCAAATTGTGAAATTTTTATGCAGCGGTTTTTCAAGCTTAACTTTTGATGTGCTTTACTTAATCTTATGAATTTAGGGACTTATGGGATCCCAAGACGAATCGAATAAAGCCAATACGGTCAAAATCGGCTCAGTCAGTGACGAGATATTCCAGTGATATTGATTCGGTACACATGTTTACATACAGCCAAACACACAGACATTTGCTCAGCTGTATAAATGTATAAATGACGGTAGGTCTAGGAGGTCTAATTAAAAAGTTCATATTTCGAGTGATTTTATAGCCTTTCCTCAGTATGTGAGGAAGGCAAAAATCTAGATTTATTATTTTCCTTTTTAATAAAGATCATATTCTCAATGAACACTGAAATTTGCTTTCACGTATACAACCCCCGTTCCACGCCAAAACTCCCATTTGCATTTTCCAAACTCTTGATGCGCACTCAAACCTCGAAGTAACATTCCCTAAATAATGCTCATGAAAGGAGCAAATCGATTTAAAACAATGTATGAACTTTTTTCGGTTTTTTATCATTTTCCAAAAGTTTGTAACAGTAGTTAATTGTAAAAGTTTCTAAAATCGCGAAAACGCAATCAAACGCAAAACAGAATGTTACTGAAAGCACCCCGTCCTTGCCACCAATTCGGTACTGGCTCAGACAGTCATTGGTGATGTGTACTAATGTGCAAGAACGACACTTTGGTCCTTTCATCTGACCTGCTTATTGTTTGGTTGAATACCGCTTGTCCATCATGACTGATGATTCCTCGATCTTTTCATCACTCTGCTCTTGATTGCGTCCCCCTTGATTGGCAATCCGGAGTTGAAGATTGCCAAAATACGGTTTGTACTCTGGCGAAAGGTAAGGCACGAACCCACTCCTCGTCCATGTTGTATCAGAATGCTATCAGCTGCATCGATGTCGTCACGAACCGGTTCACGTAGTCCATCATCTAGCTTCGGGTCCAGCTTAGTCAGCTTTACGTTCCCGACCGTAACACGTTGCCGATGCCAAACCAGGGACCCAAGACGGAAGTGTTCGCCGCACTGTGGTGGTTCCCTTTGTGCCGCCGATCCATTGAGTTTTAGGCATGTGAAGAGAAAACGTAGACTTAATTAAAATTACGTGTCCCACCGTGATGTCATAACATTTTACTTGTTTTTTTTTGGGTCACTCCTCTTTCTTCCGGGCTTGTGACCGGCAACAATAGTTCTCAATAGTTTCTTTTTCTAACTAATCTTAAAAATGTAAAGTATCTGTTTACAAATAAACTAAAGAGAATTATTATTGGCAGAGTTACCCCATCCACCCTCCCAACGATCTTGGAAGACTTGTTTTAGTGTCATGTTTTAATTTGTTCATTGCACAGTGGTCGAAACCGAAATCTAGCGTGACAAAATTGATAGCGGCACACGTTAAGATTTAGAGCTTTGGTGTCTTCGGGACAAATGATCAGGGTCAATAGAGGCATCTTTTGGTATGGTGGACATTAGGTGGTCAAAATTTTAGGGTGGTTCAGAATTTATATTTTGGCGGGATGACTAGATAGCGGTGGTGTCTTCAGAAAAGTTGTAGGAACACCATTCTGAGCAACTTTGCTGAAGGGCACAAAGCTCTATCTTCAAACGGGAAGTTTCTAGAGCCATTTTTGTAATTTAGGTTTAGGTGTTTATGAAAAAATGAGTTTTTTGAATTTATCAACTCAGGCTTATGTCGTAGCGAGTTGGTGTCTTTTAGACATTTGAAGAGCTTATCAAAACATACATTTATCTTCCAGAGAGCGAAAATCGGACCTTAAACGAAAGTTATAGCCAAAATACGACGAAAAGACGCCATTTTGAAATGTGAATAACCCGAAAGGTGGTGGAGTTTGACCTCGCTCTTAGAAGCATCTGAAAGTACACATTAGAGTACATTTGCTGAAAATATCTCGGAGATCTTTTTGTTTAACTCATTTAATCTTAATTTGAAAATGAGCATTTTTAAATCGTTTTTGCCCATAACTTTTGATAGAATTGGCCAAAATTCGTTTTTCAAGAACGAAAATGTTCATTTTGACAAGCTCTACAATTGTCTAGAAGGGCTCAAAAATGTACAAAATAATCTAGTGGTTGTAAAAGAAGAGACAAGTTTTTACTGAAATATTTCAGGAATAAATTTAATTATTTTGTTGATTCCTGAAATATTTCAGTAAAAACTTGTTTCTTCTTTTACAACCACTAGATCATTTTGTACATTTTTGAGCCCTTCTAGACAATTGTAGAGCTTGTCAAAATGAACATTTTCGTTCTTGAAAAACGAATTTTGGCCAATTCTATCAAAAGTTATGGGCAAAAACCGTTTTAAAAATGCTCATTTTCAAATTAAGATTAAATGAGTTAAACAAAAAAGACCTCCGAGATATTTTCAGCAAATGTACTCTAGAATGTGTACTTTCAGATGCTTCTGAGAGCGAGGTCAAACTCCACCACCTTTTCGAGTTATTCACATTTCAAAATGGCGTCTTTTTCGTCGTATTTTGGCTATAACTTTCGTTTAAAAGGTCCGATTTTCGCTCTCTTGGAAGATAAATGTATGTTTTGATAAGCTCTTCAAATGTCTAGAAGACACCAACTCGCTACGACATAAGCCTGAGTTGATAAATTCAAAAACTAATTTTTCATAAACACCTAAACCTAAATTACAAAAATGGCTCTAGAAACTTCCGTTTCGAGATAGAGCTTTGTGCCCTTCAGCAAAGTTGCTCAGAATGGTGTTCCCTACAACTTTCTGAAGACACCAAAGCGCTATCTCGTCATCCCGCCAAAATATAAATTCTGAACCACCCTAAAATTTGGACCACCCTAATGTCCACTATACCAAAAGATGCCTCTATTGACCCTGATCATTTGTCCCGAAGACACCAAAGCTCTAAATCTTAACGTGTGGCCGCTATCAATTTTGTCACGCTAGATTTCGGTTTCGGACCACTGTGCATTGTTTCCTCCTGCAATCGTTGTTTTATATGTTCTCTTTTTTCCAGACATCAGAAGACTTCAGCTGATAAGGTTTTAGTCGTCGAAATTGAGAAGACATTAACTAACATGGATTTTGCTTCCAAGTTCAGCCTCTTCTCTATTTTTGATGGGATTTTTGCTACAACGACATCAGAAGACTTTAGCTAATATGAATTTTCTGCATATTCAGCCTCTTCACTATAGACGTTGAGCTATGTTCTCTTTTGTTTGTTATCATTTTTTAAATGCTACAACGACATCAGAAGACTTTAGCTAATATAGATTTGCTCTATATTCAGCCTCTTCACTATAGTCGTTGAGCTTGAGAAGACATTAACTAACATCGATTTTGCCTCCATGTTCAGCCTCTTCTCATTTTACAGCCCGATCATCGTTCTTACAAAACTAGTATGTTTTTGAGCTAAATTAATCACGAAAACATCATCTTGGTCTGTTTGCTCTAAATCTTGTATCACAGATTCGTTCAGAGGAATCATTGCGCTGTAATGATTTCCACTTAATTTAAGAACAATAGGTCTTTTTTCTAGATTGACAACTGGTAGTACTTTTATTATCTGCTGATAATCATCTGTCCTTTGGAATACAAACAAAATACGATTTAATCGCATGCTAAGTGCCAGGAGAGTATCGGTAATTCCCCATTCAGAGTTAGTGCAACATATCCTCAACAGTTCACGTAGCTTAGCATCTTTACTCATCTCTGGATCCACTTCACTTATCGTTAGATCAGCTTGCAAACTTTCAAAAAATAATTTATTCCGCCACACACAGTCAAATGCAAGTGCTCTTAATTCACTTTGGCAATCTTCAGATCCCGTCAGTATATAAGAAATCGCGTTGAATTGACAGTTACCATCAGGAGCGATAGATTTTACTTGAAAACCAAAAAATATTTGTTTCAAGTTGTAGTTCATCAATCTTTCTGAAAGGCACAATCCAGGTCGCTGCACATGATACGTTTCTATTATTTCGAGTGATCGTTCGCAGTTGCTCAAATGCACTTCTATTTCTTCATCACTATATTCATCGAGACTTTTAAGAAGTTGTTTGTTAAGATTCTCAATTGTACTATATCCCATTTCTTCTGGTAGCAACAGTCGTTGAATTTGCTCTGCGTTATGCAGTTCATCTATTTCATTGCTACAAATAATACTGGTGCTTATGGTGTTGATATGCGGAGAATCAAGAGATCCGACACTTTCTTCAATAACATCTGCATCTTCAATTGACGAATTGGTGTTTTGTCTGTCAATAGATGTATTCCACTCTTCATCCGGTCTATTTTCACATCTACCTGCAACTTCGGTAGATTTCTTCATTCCAGATATAATTCCATAAATTGTTTTGTGATCGGAGAAATAACATTCGTAAACTCCAGTTTTAAGATTATCCAGATTTGAGAATATGACATCTAGTCTTGAGTTAAGAACAGTTGTACTTTCAGATGCAGACATCTTGTCTCGTAAGCAGATTTTGTCCATCAAAGATATAAATTGTTTTACCTGGCTGTTTTTGTTATCGTTCAAATTGAAATTCATATCGCCAATTAAAATCGATGGTAACTCGACGGTATTGGTCATGTCCAAAATAGACTGCTTGAAATCCAAATACTTTGCTTTTGGTGATTTATATCCACTGATTATTGACACTCCATCAATGATTAACTGGAAAAGATCAATATGCCCTTCATAAGCACCTTTGTTTTCACTGAAGATTATTTTCTTATTAAGAATTTGTCCTCCGACTCCATGTTTAACGAAACACATCACTCCTTTGGCGATATTTTTCTTTATGTATGCTGGCCGAGAGACTTCATCTGAACGATACATAAGTATAAAATTAGGAATAACAATCTGGTCACCAGCCGAAGTGCACGTTTCAGCAAATACGAGTACATCACATCTTAAGTACCACTGATCAGATAAAATATGCTTTAAGCTTGTTTTGAGCGATTGAACATTCAAGTATGCAATCACTAATCCATCCACATTCATCAAATTGTCGTAAACCAGTGGCAAGAGTCGTTCGCTTCGCATACGCTGTATTTCATTTGTACTGATGGTGAGCGTGTTGTTACTTTTCATATTTCCAGGGAATGTCCCAAGAATGTACAATCCTTCAAGTGTAGTAACTCGACTTAACGCAACGTAAACTAACTGTCGAGTCATCCTCTGAGGTTTCCTAAAATCCAGGCAAACACTTTCGTATGTTTGTCCTTGGCTTTTGTGTATTGTAAGCGCTTCACAAGGCACCATTGGAAACTGGTCACGGAATGCTTGATGATCTTTATGATGATAAGTTGTCATCTGATAAATTCTTCTTTCGATTGGTGTCCACTTCATGTTTATACTGTTTCTTTCCATCATTTGTGCTTGTTCACTTCGCATTTTTCTGCCGATTTTTGCAGCTCCAAAGTCTAGAAAAACAATTGTTGGTTTTCCGGATCCTGGATTACATATAACCTGTTTCAATGTTCCTGTCGCTCCATTCACAAGGCCATCGGAAACGTCAAGATTCGCCGTCAACATGTACTTTATATCTTTTTTCAAATGTAATGTGTAAGGGTATCCTCCACAATCTTTTGTTGGCTTTTTCTTATACAATTCCATCTTCTTCTCAATTTGTTTAGGATTTAGTCGACTTTTAATTTTATCAACTGCATTACATGTGATTTCAGCTTCCTTTGATGCCGCAATTTTCATGTTATTGTAATTTTCAACATCAACGTTGGCATAGTACAGCCTCATTGCTTTATCGGGAACTTCAATTTCTTTTACTTCTCTAGTTTTTATCAACCGAATATCATCATCATTCATTTCTCCTCTGGCAAAGTTGTTTAATGCATGTACGAATTTCAAATCATTTTTTTGTCGCATAACCTCTGTTAGCTCATAAATAAAGAATTCATTCCAAAGTGAAGACAAATCCATTCTCAGCATACTGTGCTTCGGTGTTGTAAAGATTAATGAATCTTTAACTGGTGGTAGCTGCTGAAAATCTCCCAAAAGAATTACTGATATTCCGCCAAAGCTTTTGTCAACTCCAAGTATTTGACGAAGTCTGGTGTCAATCCTGCTTAAAGTGGTGCTTCCAACCATCGACGCCTCGTCAATTATCATAAGCTTACAGTGCATCAACTGGATACGTAAATTATTGGCTACTTCGGGTGGTAAATCGGACATATTTGCATTTTCTTGCAAAGGCAATGCAAATGCAGAATGCAATGTGTTTCCTCCAATCAGAAAAGCAGCCTTTCCTGAAAACGCACTCAAAAGTACCTTAACTGATTCCAAGTCCTGATGAGCTTTGGTTTCCACCTCATATTCAAGATGATACGTTATTAACTGGTAAAGTGCTTTGATTACCATACTTTTTCCAACTCCAGCTGATCCTGAAATGAATATTCTCAAAGGTGTTTCATTACATCTGAAACTTTTATAAACGTGCATAACAATTTCCTTTTGACGGTTGTTCAACTTGCACAATAATTCCATTACTTCTTGCTTATCTACTTTCGGTGGAGAGCAATATTTAAATTGAACAACATTTTTCGGTCGGTCCATTCCTGCTTCGACAAAAACATCAACTTCTTGATCCTTGGGAATCTTGTTGGCCTCGAACTCAGCTAATTCTTCTTCATCGTGTAATTTCCTGTGATTCTTTGCTTCTTCAACGGCCCTTTCTAATTCTTCCTCAGACATCAGGAACAACGAAGCATGGTTTCTTTCGATGAGAATAACATTATCGGTATATTTTTGGAACCAATTTACTGATTGTATTTCTTTTTCTTCACAGCGCCATGGGAGAAATAGTAAAAGTTTTTCTCGGTAGTAGTTATCTGGTTGTTGTTCTCGGTTATACCGAATAAAACGAATTACTCGGGGATTAACACGTCGTTTTATACCTGCATTGATATCCATCACCAAACCGTCATCGTCATCATTATCATAAGGTTCATTTTGATCTTTATCTACTCGCCGTTTGTTTCCCGTTTTGAAAATATATGCTGCAAATTCTGCTAAGCAAACGTCATCCATACCTTTTCGTTCTGCATAATGCGTTATAACGTCCTTTCCACATACGTCGGTTGAATCAGGATCCAATGCCTCTAGTTCCTTTACAGATTTCAAAACACAACTCTTTCTTCTTTTGGGGCCGTATTAATGAAAATCGATGCAACTTTAAATCGTGTTAGTGGAATACTCAAACAATACATAACAGCTTCTGACGTAGATAGCAAATGTCCATTCAAAAATTTGTTTGTATAAGTGCGCATCTGTTCTCTTGCACTAACGTTTCCTTTGTCCAATTCCGCTTGGATATCCTTCAATGCTTTTGACAGGCCGGTATCTGGTTTGACAACATAATCCACGACGTATTGCGCAGTTTGATATTTATCCAAAATGAATTGTACATCAATATTTGACTCCATTAGATTCAGAAGCTCTAAATTGTATGAATTTATATCAATGTCACAGCTCCTGCGTTTGTAAATAAGTGTTGGCCTATCTAGAGCAGATCGGATTGCAGTCTTGTATGAATCGAAGGTCATTTCAAGCTCTTCCAATACAATTTCAAAATCTTTGTACACTCGTTCTTTGTCTTTGTAGTATTCTTCCATAAAATCCCGAATTTTCTGCAGATTTTCCTTTACTTCGGTTGTTTTTTCTTCTTTCAATAAAGGTGCAAGTATTTTAGTTTCGGGATACATGAATCTTGGGAAATTAAATCGACACGTGTTTTTGTTTATCCTCCCTTGCTGCATGTGTCCGTGTGTTTATGCCGCAAAACTTACAATTGGGGTTGTTTTCGTCGTATTCACAAGTAATGTACCTGTCCACAAATTCTTCAACAGCTGGCCACGTTTCAGGATCTTCTGGATCGAATATTGGGGCTTCATTGAACCAGAACAAGTCATGATCGTGTGGCGATCCTCTTTGTTGAAACTCTCTTCGCTCGAAACTATCAATCAGTGTTAATCCGGGGAAGATTCCATCTGGGTTTTTTATTGCCTTCATGATATTCTTTATTTTGTTATCATAATACATCGCAACAATTACTGGGTAATCATTCACCAGCTTTGCTCGTTCTTGATAGGGTAACTGCATTGCTTCAGCCAACGATAACTTGTTTCCTGTTGATGTTTCAATTAGAGCTTGGATTAACTCTGGCCAGTTAGTTTCAACCACTGATACCGTGACGAAAAACGTCGGAGCTCCATGTTGTGCAATGTGTGCAAATAATTCCTTTTTTTTCTTCTCCATGTACGATGGAGTGCAACGCATACTTTGCATACACTTCCAGCGATCGTTGTGGTCCTTGACCCCATAAGCTGAATGCAGTGCATCACTTGCTGTTAATCCTCCTGTTATGGTCTTTTTCCTACAGCTGGTCCTTACAGAATTCACTGCATCACTCAACAGTTTTGCTTTGCCCATATACAAGATACGCTCTGGTGTAAGCGTGCTTCCGTGAAATCTAGTTTCCCATTTCACAGTGTCCGCTAGCGTTATTTTTTTGTTCTTTCGCTTAGGTGCTACGCCTCCAAAGATCTCCGGAAATGCCAAATATTCAATGTCTGGATTAATAAGGACAGATTCCGGAATTTTGTTTTCTCCTGGAGCCATAACGACAGTCTTGTGCCTCTCGCTGTCTTCTTGAGTTATAATATTCTGGAGTTTGGCTACCATTTCATTAAAATCGATCAAAAGACAGTTCTCATCTCCTTCCATGAACTTTCTATAATATTCATCCGCGTTTTCTAGGTCACCTAATTCAGAATCGTCGTCATTTTCCCGATCTAAAGGTTCAGTTTCATCTCCATCCAAGTTTTCGTCAAATTGGAACTTAATCTCATATTTTTGATACAGCTCCGTAGTCTGCAGATATTCTGCTGCTTCCTTGACGAATTCAACCCGCACAAGTCCTTGTGCATAGTTTCCTCGATGATCTTTACGTCTTCGAAAATCAACTGCAACAACGCCAGCATTTGTTCTTGGTAGCAGCTGACAGAACATTTCGTTTACGTCAACGGGAACATGAACCGCATTACCCTTCATGCCTTTCTGGGGATTCGATGCACGGTGTGATAAAGTAATGATTTTAACAAAAGGCACGTAAGGAGCCAACATTCTTAGCTCAACATTGTTTAACCTTGTGATTTCCTCTGGTACAGGTTCTAACTTGAACCCATTGCTGCTTGAGAGTTTTGGTACAGATCCACGTTTCACATAATTCACACACGTGTGGCACATGTAGTTCTGCTGAGACTCGTTGAATTTGTTCAATATTCTGTCCACATCTGCTTGCTCAAAAGGTACTACATCTGTTTTTTTGGACATTTTCCGAACAACTGCATCTTTCGTAACTTTTATTACACCTCTTTCGAAGAAACGTCCTCGCAACACGAGCAAATAAAATTTGGTATCTGCTTCCTGCTTTCTATACAATCTAGCAATACTTTTGCATGTGGGTCATCCGGGCGAGATTGATAATGGTTGTACACCAAAGATCGGTGGAACACCATCTCGTTCGCCCGCTGCACTCGCTTTGCAATAGCATTGCGTTGCCTTTCTGGAGCAGCATACGTCTCATCATCTCTTACATTCTGCATTTGAACTTTGTTCTTCTGGTTTTCTTTTCCTCGCAATATCGGATCCTTTCTCTTTTCCTGCATGTGCTGAGATTTTTGTTGGTTCTCCTTTTCACGATTCTTCGGATCCTTTCTCCTTTCCTGCATGTATTGTGATTTTTGTTGGTTCTCCTTTTCTCGATTCTTCGGATCCTTTCTCTTCTCCTGCATGTATTGATTTTTTTTATGATTTTCCTGTTCGCGATGTTTCGGATCCAATCTCTTAACTTGAATGTACCGCTTTTTCTTTTGGTTCTCATCGTCCTTGAATACTGGATCCTTCCGTTTTTCACGCTTATATTCTGCATTCTTTTGGCTTTCATTCACATTGGAAATGTTTTCTGCTTCAAATGATGGATTTTTTCTTTTTTTCTTCATGTGTTGTCGACATGATTTCCGAATTTTTTCTAATTTTTCTGGGTCAAGTCGGCTCTTAGCTTTTCTTTTTAAATTGTTTTCCTTTTCTTTGATTTTGTATTCTGGTTTTAACCTTACTTGTCTCATTCTTGCAGCATTCCTTTTTTTCTTGGACTCACCGTTATCATCGTCGTTGCTGGGAAATGCTTCGTCGTGTGTTCTCTTCTGGATCTTGTTTTTTACTCCTGCTTGTGAATTGATTTTTATTTGCTGTTTCTTTTTATTTCTGTTTCTTCGCAACGATTGGTTGTTGTTTCTTCATTTTCGCCATAAGCTTCATCAGTAATCGTTCTTCTTATTTTATCGTACTTCCTTCTCGATTTTGACTTCATAGATATTTGCTTGTTGTTTGTTTTCGGCATCTTCACGAAATAACTGAAACATAGGAATGAATTACATTTATCAGCTTCCTATAAAATAAGTCCTAGAATTGCGTTAAGTGGCTCATGTTATTATATTGTGAAGGTAGACGAAAATCAAAATACCAGCGCAACTAGTCAAAGCCCATTGCGTCACAAGCTGATGTAAACGCTTAAGACAAACCACTTGCTTGACAGAAAGTACGTTGTTTGACAGCTCGACTTGTTGATTTATTTTTTCATGAAAATAAAAACAGTGATTACAGAAGGTGCTCTATCAGAAAAATCCAAAATATCCAGTATTGGTCGTACTACGCTAAAAAGACACGCGGCAAACCAGCCTCAAAGAACGCGCCGCACTTTCGGCAAATGAGAGCTGTCGTGTTTGAAAAAAGTGATCACAATCGACTCCTCTGGGTGATGGGACACATTCAAATTTTACGCAGATGACAACAAAAATAATGGCGGTAAACTTTCACTAACTATCGACAGAAATATGTACGGTATTTTTAAAAGCGTCGGTAAAGTAGTGTCGGTAAATTAACTTTTCAGAAACTATATGGGGAACAGTAAATTTGCTGGGCATTGACTATTTGACATACAATCCTAGTTCATAAAAATGTATGGAAACCTCATATCCAGAGTTTTTTTTTGAAAAGGTCCTATAAGCTATTGTCTTTCATATGTTTATAGGACCTAATCAAAACAAAGTCGAGATATAGATTTCTGCGTAACAACTAATTTCCCATATAATATAATCATTATAATCAACCAAATATATAGTTGGTCTATAATTAAATAAATGGTTGAGACCATTTGATAAAATAATAAAGTAACTATTTGTCATATAGTAGTTATATAGTTCATGACTACACGTGTTTTCTTCATAATTTAAAAAAAAAATAATGCAGTTTTCAGCGCTGTAAAGCGACCCCTAAAGTTTAACCGATTGGGCTCAATTTAATTTTGCTTAAGGGATCGCTTAAGGGATGCTTAAGGTATCTCCGAGGACCGTTTTGAAACCGTGCGGGCCCACTTGATTGCGAACAAAGTGGAGTTCTACACCCACGAGAAACGAAGAGAGCGCAACTTCGCGTCGTCGTCAGAGGACTTCCACAGGCTTCACCTGAAATCGTCAAGAAGACCCTCAAGGAATCGCACAACCTGGATGCTGTGGAGGTGCACGCCATCGAGAAAGGGAGAATTCGCTTCGTCAGAGGCGACCCCGTACATTGTTACGTTCCCAAGGGGTACAACAACCTAAAGCAGCTGAGCGAAATCAAGCGCTTGAGAAGATTTCACATCCGGTGGGAGGCCTACCGGAAAAAGCGACTTAACGTGACCCAGTGCAGGACCTGCTTGCAGCTGGGTCATGGAACCAGGAACTGTCACCTCAAGGGGAGGTGCAACAACTGTGGGGGTCCCCACAAGACGGACAAGTGCAAAGTCCAAGAAGCCGAGCCAAAGCCTCAAAATGTGAATGGTTGTGTTTATCTTTGAAAATCATGAAGTTAAATACCCATCATGTCCAGTGAACCACAATTCCGGAATTGTCCCACACTCCGGAACATCCCCGTTGGCCACCGGGAAAATCTTGAGGTTGATTTGGTCACTCATGAACCTCAAAATGTAAATAGTTGTGTTTATCTTTGAAAATCATGAAGTTAAATACCCATCATGCCCAGTGAACCACAATTCCGGAATTGTCCCACACCTGGAACATCCCCGGTGGCCACCGGGAAAATCTTGAGGTTTGTCTGGTCACTCATGAACCTCAAAATGTAAATAGTTGTGTTTATCTTTGAAAATCATGAAGTTTGATACCCATCATGCACAGTGGACCACAATTTCGCAATTGTCCCACACTCCGGAACATCCCCGTTGGCCACCGGGAAAATCTTGAGGTTGGTCTGGTCACTCATGAACCTCAAAATGTGAATAGTTGTGTTTATCTTTCAAAATTATGAAGTTTGATACCCATCGGTGTGTGAAGGTGCGGCTGGCTCTGGTTGAAAAATGACAGTTGAGCCAGTCCGTTTTGCGATGCCTGTCCGTTGGGTCGCATGTTTTTCGCGTCGTTCGTCGTCGGTGAGTTTGTCGGGTGCGCTTGTGTGTGTGAAGGTGCGGCTGGCTCTGGTTGAAAAATGACAGTTGAGCCAGTCCGTTTTGCGATGCCTGTCCGTCGGGTCGCATGTTTTTTCGCGTCGTTCGTCGTCGGTGAGTTTGTCGGGTGAGTGTGTGCGTGTGTGTGTGCGTGTGTGTGCGGCTTGCTCTGGTTGTCACGATGACAGTTGAGGCAGTCCGTTTTGTGGTTACCTGTATGTTTGTCTATTCCTTTCTATTGACGTGGCTTTTTTTCTTCTTAGTTAGATTGTAAAGTTCAAATATCGTGATCGTCTTTTTCGTTAGTCAGTCGGGTTTCTTTGTTCTATGATTCGCGATTGTTTCATGGGAAGATTCGTTCTTAATTGCGTTAGCATAATATAAATTATATTTGACCTTTCGTTTCCCGCGAAATCACCTTTTAGCATTATAGCTCGTAAAACACGGTGACAAATATTGTTTCAACGCGATTGTTCAAGTCCTTCAGAAGCGTATGACCGGTTGTGTTGATAGGATATTACGGTTCTGTTCAGCAACGGAGAAGGACAACCATGGGTGGTCTCTCATGCTCATGCTCATGCTCATGCTCAAAATTATGAAGTTTGATACCCATCATGACCACAACTCCGGAATTGTCCCACACTCCGAACATCCCTGGGGCCACCGGTCAATCCGGAGGTTGGTCTGGTCACTCATGAACCACAAAACGTCAATAGTTGTGTTTATCTTTGAAAATCATGAAGTTAGATACCCATCATGCCCAGTGGACCACAATTCCGGAATTGTCCCACACTCCTGAACATCCCCGTTGGCCATCGGGAAAATCTTGAGGTTGATTTGGTCACTCATGAACCTCAAAATATAAATAGTTGTGTTTATCTTTGAAAATCATGAAGTTAAATACCCATCATGCCCAGTGAACCACAATTCCGCAATTGTCCCACACTCCGGAACATCCCCGTTGGCCACCGGGAAAATCTTGCGGTTGATTTGGTCACTCATGAACCTCAAAATGTAAATAGTTGTGTTTATCTTTGAAAATCATGAAGTTAAATACCCATCATGCCCAGTGAACCACAATTCCGGAATTGTCCCACACTCCGGAACATCCCCGGTGGCCACCGGGAAAATCTTGAGGTTGGTCTGGTCACTCATGAACCTCAAAATGTGAATAGTTGTGTTTATCTTTGAAAATCATGAAGTTAAATACCCATCAAGCCCAGTGAACCACAATTCCGCAATTGTCCCACACTCCGGAACATCCCCGGTGGCCACCGGGAAAATCTTGAGGTTGGTCTGGTCACTCATGAACCTCAAAATGTAAATAGTTGTGTTTATCTTTCAAAATTATGAAGTTTGATACCCATCATGCCCAGTGGACCACAACTCCGGAATTGTCCCACACTCCGGAACATCCCTGGGGGCCACCGGTCAATCCGGAGGTTGGTCTGGTCACTCATGAACCACAAAACGTCAATAGTTGTGTTAATTTTTGAAAATCATGAAGTTAGATACCCAGCATGCCCAGTGGACCACAATTCCGGAATTGTCTCACACTCCGGAACATCCCCGTTGGCCACCGGGAAAATCTTGAGGTTGGTCTGTCCACTCATGAACCTCAAAATGTGAATAGTTGTGTTTATCTTTCAAAATTATGAAGTTTGATACCCACCATGCCCAGTGGACCACAACTCCGGAATTGTCCCACACTCCGGAACATCCCCGTTGGCCACCGGGAAAATCTTGAGGTTGATTTGGTCACTCATGAACCTCAAAATGTAAATAGTTGTGTTTATCTTTGAAAATCATGAAGTTAAATACCCATCATGCCCAGTGAACCACAATTCCGGAATTGTCCCACACTCCGGAACATCCCCGGTGGCCACCGGGAAAATCTTGAGGTTGGTCTGGTCACTCATGAACCTCAAAATGTGAATAGTTGTGTTTATCTTTGAAAATCATGAAGTTAAATACCCATCATGCCCAGTGAACCACAATTCCGGAATTGTCCCACACTCCGGAACATCCCCGGTGGCCACCGGGAAAATCTTGAGGTTTGTCTGGTCACTCATGAACCTCAAAATGTAAATAATTGTGTTTATCTTTGAAAATCATGAAGTTTGATACCCATCATGCACAGTGGACCACAATTTCGCAATTGTCCCACACTCCGGAACATCCCCGTTGGCCGCCGGGAAAATCTTGAGGTTGGTCTGGTCACTCATGAACCTCAAAATGTGAATAGTTGTGTTTATCTTTCAAAATTATGAAGTTTGATATCCATCATGACCACAACTCCGGAATTGTCCCACACTCCGGAACATCCCTGGGGGCCACCGGTCAATCCGGAGGTTGGTCTGGTCACTCATGAACCACAAAACGTCACTGGTTGTGTTAATCTTTGAAAATCATGAAGTTAGATACCCATCATGCCCAGTGGACCACAATTCCGGAATTGTCCCACACTCCTGAACATCCCCGTTGGCCATCGGGAAAATCTTGAGGTTGATTTGGTCACTCATGAACCTCCAAATATAAATAGTTGTGTTTATCTTTGAAAATCATGAAGTTAAATACCCATCATGCCCAGTGAACCACAATTCCGGAATTGTCCCACACCTGGAACATCCCCGGTGGCCACCGGGAAAATCTTGAGGTTGGTCTGGTCACTCATGAACCTCAAAATGTAAATAGATGTGTTTATCTTTGAAAATAATGAAGTTACCCATCATGCCCAGTGAACCACAATTCCGGAATTGTCCCACACTCCGGAACATCCCCGGTGGCCACCGGGAAAATCTTGAGGTTGGTCTGGTCACTCATGAACCTCAAAATGTGAATAGTTGTGTTTATCTTTGAAAATCATGAAGTTAAATACCCATCATGCCCAGTGAACCACAATTCCGGAATTGTCCCACACTCCGGAACATCCCCGGTGGCCACCGGGAAAATCTTGAGGTTGGTCTGGTCACTCATGAACCTCAAAATGTGAATAGTTGTGTTTATCTTTGAAAATCATAAAGTTAAATACCCATCATGCCCAGTGAACCACAATTCCGGAATTGTCCCACACTCCGGAACATCCCCGGTGGCCACCGGGAAAATCTTGAGGTTTGTCTGGTCACTCATGAACCTCAAAATGTAAATAATTGTGTTTATCTTTGAAAATCATGAAGTTTGATACCCATCATGCACAGTGGACCACAATTTCGCAATTGTCCCACACTCCGGAACATCCCCGTTGGCCGCCGGGAAAATCTTGAGGTTGGTCTGGTCACTCATGAACCTCAAAATGTGAATAGTTGTGTTTATCTTTCAAAATTATGAAGTTTGATATCCATCATGACCACAACTCCGGAATTGTCCCACACTCCGGAACATCCCTGGGGCCACCGGTCAATCCGGAGGATGGTCTGGTCACTCATGAACCACAAAACGTCAATAGTTGTGTTAATCTTTGAAAATCATGAAGTTAGATACCCATCATGCCCAGTGGACCACAATTCCGGAATTGTCCCACACTCCTGAACATCCCCGTTGGCCATCGGGAAAATCTTGAGGTTGATTTGGTCACTCATGAACCTCAAAATATAAATAGTTGTGTTTATCTTTGAAAATCATGAAGTTAAATACCCATCATGCCCAGTGAACCACAATTCCGGAATTGTCCCACACCTGGAACATCCCCGGTGGCCACCGGGAAAATCTTGAGGTTTGTCTGGTCACTCATGAACCTCAAAATGTGAATAGTTGTGTTAATTTTTGAAAATCATGAAGTTAGATACCCATCATGCCCAGTGGACCACAATTCCGCAATTGTCCCACACTCCGGAACATCCCCGTTGGCCACCGGGAAAATCTTGAGGTTGGTCTGGTCACTCATGAACCTCAAAATGTGAATAGTTGTGTTTATCTTTCAAAATTATGTAGTTTGATATCCATCATGCCCAGTGGACCACAACTCCGGAATTGTCCCACACTCCGGAACATCCCTGGGGGCCACCGGCCAATCCGGAGGTTGGTCTGGTCACTCATGAACCACAAAACGTCAATAGTTGTGTTAATTTTTGAAAATCATGAAGTTAGATACCCAGCATGCCCAGTGGACCACAATTCCACAATTGTCCCACACTCCGGAACATCCCCGTTGGCCACCGGGAAAATCTTGAGGTTGGTCTGGTCACTCATGAACCTCAAAATGTGAATAGTTGTGTTTATCTTTCAAAATTATGAAGTTTGATACCCATCATGCCCAGTGGACCACAACACCGGAATTGTCCCACACCGGAACATCCCTGGGGGCCACCGGTCAATCCGGAGGTTGGTCTGGTCACTCATGAACCACAAAACGTCAATAGTTGTGTTAATTTTTGAAAATCATGGAGTTAGATACCCATCATGCCCAGTGAACCACAATTCCGGAATTGTCCCACACTCCGGAACATCCCCGTTGGCCACCGGGAAAATCTTGCGGTTGATTTGGTCACTCATGAACCTCAAAATGTAAATAGTTGTGTTTATCTTTGAAAATCATGAAGTTAAATACCCATCATGCCCAGTGAACCACAATTCCGGAATTGTCCCACACCTGAACATCCCCGGTGGCCACCGGGAAAATCTTGAGGTTGGTCTGGTCACTCATGAACCTCAAAATGTGAATAGTTGTGTTTATCTTTGAAAATCATGAAGTTAAATACCCATCATGCCTATTGGACCACAATTCCGGAATTGTCCCACACTCCGAACATCCCTTGGGGCCACCGGTCAATCCGGAGGTTGGTCTGGTCACTCTTGAACCACAAAACGTCAATAGTTGTGTTAATCTTTGAAAATCATGAAGTTAGATACCCATCGTGCCTAGTGGACCACAATTCCGGAATTGTCCCACACTCCGAAACATCCCTGATGGCCACCGTAAACGGAGGTTGATCTTGTCACTCATGAACCGATTGTTGACCAATTTTTGTTTTGAGCTTTGACAGTTCAAAGTTTTAGCTGCGTTGCTAGCGCGTTGCCAAATATGGTACAGAGCGAATTCGTTAATTCGAATGGAACTGCCTTTCGAATGAGCGAATCCAAATTCGCTAATTGGGTACAAAAGCCCTATGTAAATTTTTATGTATAGCGGTTAAAAACACGATTAAAACCATTACTGATCACTTTCTTTCATTTTAATGCGAATTTTTTTTTTTTGACAAGACAACATTTTTTCGATGGATCAACTATGGTCCCCTTGAAACGAGCTGTCAAGGAGGAGCTTTTCTGTCAAGAAGGACCGCAAGGTAAATTTTTCAAAATTGATTTAAAAATCCATTTTAAACTCTATGTAGTCGTACAAAGGGTCATTGTACTCAGAAAATTAAGCTTTATCACTGTAAACAATAATATCAGCAATCTAAGCTTCATTTTAGGACCCAATTGGAATGACTGACAGCTGTCAAAAGCACGAAACCACGTGCTCGGAAATCGACGAACAAAGGGATCGAAATGTGAACATTCGTTTGACAACTCAATTATCGGGCATTCGAAGTAGCGAAATTCGAATTAACGAATCCGCTCTGTAACTTGCTTCCAACCGAGGCGTTACGTTTTAGTTCCGCAACCCATTTAGCAACGACCAGTGTGGGAGAAAAGTTGCTAAATGGCGTTACAAAACCTTAAAACCCGCCGAATACTCACGCTGGTAAGGTTGCTCTAAAACGTAATTATTACAATCAAGAATAACAAAGTAAGCTTTAACCT